>NC_070645.1:19503227-19672066 GCF_947347685.1 Pleuronectes platessa
AATTGGAGTGAACAGTCTCATTAGTGGAAACATGTTCTTATAAAAACAGCCGTCTCTTTTTAAAACTTCCCCTCGTGGAGGAACCCGCTCGCTCTCTGAGTCTAAGTCGTCTTTGCAGAAGTTTTTGCAACTTTACAGTGAGATCGAACAAAAGTCACAACAGAAACATTTCCAGTGTCGGTGCTAAATCACCCCAGCAACCCTGTGACACGCTGCAGGGAACAGAGCAACACAACTAAATCAAAATCATCCCCCAGCAGAATGTAGTGGGGCAGTGTATGCACATAACAAAGTGTGTCCCTGACTCAGGGGCTGCATCCTTCAAAAGGGACTCGGTCTGCCAGGCTGAATTCGACTGGTGGTACACGGAGGATTTTCCTGCTAACGTCACCAGGTTGTCCCGCTCGTGCTGTTGCATCATCAGCTGCTCTGAGCACAGACACCAAAGCCTCTCAGAAGCGAGCGTGTGGAAATATGGCAAAGGAGCAACTGCATTACTCTTCACTGACTACAGATCTGCGTTCCACCCGAGGTAAGCCGCGGAGGAGGAGCCGCAGAATGCACGTCATATTAACTAGTGACAGCGATCAGTCTTCAAGTGCATCCTCAGTGGGACACGGCTGCCGTCCACATTAAATCTGGACTAAACCAGTGAGAACCCAGGATTCCACAGGAAGGACTGAAGCTCGACAGTGAGAGAAAGAAAAACTGTCAAATAAGAGAAGCGGCTGAAATGAATGAAAAACAAAAAAGAGAAGTATAAACATCCAGCCGTGGACAACCCAGTGAATCAAAACCCCATTTCCCATGGGGCAGTGGGGTTATGGCCTCCCAGCTACAGACACACTAGAGACACGGTGACTTCAGAGTCCCCCGGGCCCTTCTCCCTGTCAGCTGTGAGGCCTCTTGTTCCACCAAGGTAATTTAAACATGACATTGAAGACATGGCTCCTCATACAGGAAGTGACTGTAAGAGGATGTGTAGGCTGAGGGGGGGGGGGGGGGATGTGATGATGTGGGAGGAGGCGGCGGCGGCAGAAACAACAATCTAAAATGCCTCATGATGAAACTCCCGGCATCTCAGATCACATTATTAACCATAATGCACCGTTTCCTTATCACCTCTTCAGGGAGCCGCGGACCACGTCTGGCTTCTCCTGCAGCCTCCCTGCAAATTACATCTGGCCTGCCAGCGCCTCACTTTGCATTTTTATTGGCTGTAACTCTATTAGCAAGCAAGCAAGCAAACAAACAAACAGACAGACGGGGACTGTACTTACAGGGTGAGGTGGTTGAAGCCCACCGTCCTCAGGGTGAAAGCTCTGGCCAGCAGACGCACGTGCGTGAACAGAACTCCGATGGCGTCCTCGAAGCTGGTCAGCTTCTGGAGGACGGGGGACGTCTCGATGAGCTGCCTGTCCGTCTGAGGCTCCTGGACCTGGACAAGACGGAAAACAATGAAGACGTCAAACATCAGCAAAATGGGACCAAGTTCCACTATCGACTGGGGTTAGTGGGTAGGATGGGATTGTGCAATACGCTGGAGTCCATATCCTTTTGGCCATAGACTGTGATGAATGGGTCTAGATTTGAAACAGCTTCCCAGATGAGGACACTTGGAATCGATTATAGTTTATAAAAAGCGTGGAGAGAATAAACAAGAGGAATAAACGGTCTGATAATTCTTTGCCGTGGAGATTTAAATGATGGAATTGATTTGTTTTTGTGTAATTTGGCATAAACATCTTATTTCTTTGTTTGATTTATTTACTCCTTTGGTCTTTGCATGTGTGTAGAACAGTAACAACCTCTTCATGGATCCTCACACCAGACTCTGCACAGGCGCGTCAGATATATTCCTCAACTGAAACAGATCTGTACAGTATGAGCTGCTCGAGGGGCCTGTGTTTCGAGTGTGTGTGTGTTTTCCCTGCGCCTCAAAACAAACTCAGATGATCTGCAGCAGATGGAACATCTTCGTCATTAAGTTTTAAGTCGAACAGCTCGCGTCTTTTCTCCCTCTCCCGGAATCTGGTGATTCAATCGGCCACTTAATATCTCCGGTGTCTCCGTGGCACCGCAGGTTTTCCCGCGGCAGGCTGCCACATCTGAGACCCCGTTGACTTTGATGAGTCTCTTAAAAGAATGGCTCTTTGAGTTGTGAAAACGGCTGCAGATTATGCTTTAAACATCAGCTGCAGGGCCTGGTGAGTTCAGAGGTAGGCTGCTTCAGCGAGAACACGCTGCTCTTTTTAACGACAGTATTTGCTCGTGCCCATGCTCATTAGAAAGTGGAATTATACGCTGAGGAAATATGGGCCTGAGTGTTTGTTGAATCAAGAGATATCCTTATGGGTGCATTAATTAGGCAGCTAGAAACATCTAATTGGTCTCTGCGTGGTGCAGCTTGACCAAGACATCTTCTCCAGAGAAAGAGGAGGAGAAACACAATTTCACGTGGACATTTACAGGCAGCACATTCAGGTGACCTAGCTTGATCTATTTAGCTGAACACCATAAAGTATCGCACACACACACGAGAATAAAGAAAGCTGCTGTCAAGGCTCTCTGAGAAGCGATGGGCACTTTCTTCATTTTCCCAGCGTCTTTGTTGTTCATTGAGAGATGACAAGTAAACAGCTTCCTCCGAGTCCCCCATGTCAGGCCAGTAAGCAAAGCAGAGAGATCTATTTTCAAACTCAGGGTTTTTAATTGGAGTGCTGCCGGTAATGTCATGGTTCCATCTTCCAGTGCGTCCAAAGAAAGATTCCCTTTCTCCCGGTTTCTCCCTCTGTTAATTAACGAAAAGGCGTTTAAAATGTCATGCATCAAAACTAACGACATCTGACGAGTGCAGCCCTCTCAGGCGCGAGCGGTCCTTCGGGGGGGAATGGCCGGCAGCGAGGCTTCAAACGAAGTGAGGAGAGGGGAGGGAAAAAAAAAACATGAAAAAAATCAACAGCGGTTATGAGAAATAAAAAATAAAAAACACTTTTGAAATGGCTTCAAAGCTTCAGCTCCGGCCGGACAGAAAGCAGAATCAGAGCCGAGGTCTTCTGAGGCCCCTGAAAGCCTGACATCCTTGTAGCTCCCTGACAAACCAAAGGAGAAATTTTGAAATCCACACTCGACGTTAATGACGTTCTGATAAATTCTTGTGGAGCGCTGCGGGGTGATGACGCGCTGGTGCGAATCCAGAGAACACGAAAGACATGAAGACGTGCCTGTCGACCAGTAAGCATACCACTGCGCTCTGTGGGGCGCGTCGGTGGCACAGCTAATGTATGCGTGTATGCCAAAGATGGCTGCATGCATAATTACCCACGCCATGGCGAGCTGCCATTGCCATCCTCTCAGAGCTCATTAAGGCAGCTCCTCTTTCACCTCTGGATGTTGTCCTCATCTAGCGGACACCTTGTTACCTCGCAGCAACAGTTGTGGGCATCAGCCTCCCGCCTGAAACTCGGAGGAGTGTTCATCAATTATGTAACAAATAAATAAATAATAAATGAAAGATGTTTTTTTTTTCATTGTGTGAATCTAATTATATCATCTCAAGGCAAAAGGTCAAGATGCTATCAAGCTACTCAGAGGTTGGCACAATTTAACAGGCATTACCCCACAGGCGGAGGAGGACCACCCGGAGGAAACCTCAGCCACGCGCGGCGAGTGGTAATGAGGCCGCCGCTCTGAAGTGGCTAATCACTACTCATGAAGCGCACTGCAGAGGTTTCCCCGGAGCACCACAGAGCGGTTTGTAGGGTTGACCCCGGGGCACCAGCCTGACCACGGGGGCCGGCCGCCTGAGCGTTCGCCGTCCGACTCGCCGAGAAAAACCGCCTGCAGGAGAACACGAGTTTATTCTGAGCAGCGACGAGCTCGGTGAAAACATCCAGATGCTCTGTTGATCTCCAGCGTTCGGGGATAACAAAATAAAGGCGTGCGGAGGCAAAGATGTGGAAAAAGCCAAATATATATACACACACGTAGAGATTTACCCGAGCAGAAGCACAATGTTTTTCTTTCATTGGGCCAGGCAGTGATATGCAAAAATACACATAGAGAAACGCAGCGACACACGCGGGAGACTTAACAGCCTGAAGACGAGTCTCTGCGAACACACAAAGAAACACTTTCTCCTCACAGAAGCATCACAGAGGAGGACGCCTGGCGGTCCCTGGAGGCCCCATGTGACTCGGGCCTGTAATCCTGTTAGGGCATCTTTGATCTCTTCTTCCAAATCCTAATTTCAAACAAACACTGTTGACATGTTTCAATGTTTCTGGGCAGATCATGTAGAGCAACGAACGGAGAGAACAGAGAGAGAGAGAGCGAGGGCGAGTGCAGAACCATGATGTTGCAGAAGAAGAGAAAAAAGAGCAACGGAGGAAGAGAGACGGAGAAAAGGAAAAAGAGGATTAGGGTCTCGTCGAAAATGGAGAGCGAGACGTAGGAGCGTAACAACAGAGACTACTGGGGCCTTGTGACAGCTTTAAAACCCTCATTCAGCCTCAGGCAGAATAACTAACAGCTTGCTCACCTCTGTTTGCAACACACACACACACACACACAAACACACACAAACACACACACACATTCAAACACGCAAACATACATTCAGGCTGGAACATCTTCAAAGATGGGCGAACAGAGATGTTCAAGATGTGTCTTGAGGGCGAGGTGAGTTTTGACGAAAAGGAGCCTCGCCAAAGTAAACATCAATAAGAGAACATATCTGGACTGACCTGCAGGGGGTGTGGTGGGTAGTTGAGCCAGACCTCCCGTAGATCCTGTGAAGACAGAAGGTGGAAGAGAGAGAGAGAGATGAGGAGTGAGATTATAGCGTTTTCCAGAGTATTAGGATCGTCTATGTTGGTAAATATCATTCTATAAATCATTAACATGTAAGAAAACATGATAATTAACTGATACAAATGGTAATATAATGTGTAATATTGATATTTGATCATTTGTAGACATCTAGTAAACATAGTAGTTCACGTCTGATATATATTTCTAATGGGTAGAAACCATAGATTGTATTTAAAGATGGACAGCTCCTCAAAAACACCTCAATCTTTATATAACTGATATATATGTATAGATGTGTAGGATAATAGTCTGGGGAACATGTTGTTTCTTTACTCAACCTGGTTAATCATAATTATCTGCATTCATGCATCTTCTTTTGGTTTTATTAGAGGCGGCAGAATAACATGTAAACACAACCTCAACACATAATCACCTGCTAGTTGGTGAATAATCAGGAAAACAGTTTCCTATCTAACTGAACACGCAGCAGATATGGATTAACGTCAGCGTTCATTCTGAGTTATGTTTTCTATGTTCAATATCTCAGCGTTCTGCTTTCTAACAAGTCCTCCAGGAAATCTCTGGCTCCTTAGCAGTTAAATACTCCTCCAGCTTGTTGCTAACTTTGTCAGTCTGCAATTTGGTGCTGGGTTTGGAGTGAGTAGAGGATTTATCTGTGTTTTTTTTTTTTTTGCCACCTGCTGCTGCGGCTGCTTAATGAAACCAGTGAGAGTGAATCTCTGTGCCGTCGTCAGTCTGAAGCAATGAGCTGAGAGACACTCAGACGCTTCACAGAGATGAGGAATGAGGAGTCTGTGCATAATTCTGTGGCAGTAACCGATACACAGTAATTGGCAATGTCATAATATTGATCAGAGCAGCTTTACAACAGCTTTTTAAAACTCATACGATTCCAGAAAGCAGATTGTCTAATTAGACTTGATTGTAAAGCTGCAGAAAACACTGAGCGCTGGTGAAGAGTAAGAGCAGTGACTGATGAGAACAACTCAGGAAGCTCGTGTGGGTTTTCAAAAACAAACCTATTTCTGTCCGTCCACCAACGCAGCCCTGGACCTTCTGAACTCAAACCTGACCGGCAGAGACTTCTGTTTCTCAACATCAAAAATCAATCTAACCCTCAGCACCAAAGTTTTATTTCTTTTATCATGCGCTAGACAAAATAAGAGTAAAATAGCCTGTGATGATGTGCCATTGATGGCTCTGTGTGTAGGGGGGGGGGGGGGGGGCAATCCGAGTGCTCTGAGGTGCCATCAGCAGCCCCAGTGGGAGGCAGCGGAATAAGAGCAAATGAGTCAGCATCTCATTCCCAGACCCAAAGGTCTGTGTCTCGACCCCCCCACTGGGGACTGATGCAGGGGGCTGGGGAGGTGGATTTGAGTCGAAGGTGAGGGGGGGGGGGGGGGGGGGGGGCACTCTGTCGATGTGTGTCGTCTCTGGAGACAAACATCGACAGTGTCGGAATCCTTCGGCCTCCTCCTGGACCGTGGAGAGAGAGAGAGAGATGTGCAAGATGAAAAAGTTCCCTCAACCCTGCTCTGGAGTAACCCTACGAGACCGAATGGTAGAAAACACAACAGAAAGAGAGAGAGGGAGGGAGAGAGAGAGAGAGAGAGAGAGAGAGAGAGAGAGAGGTGGTTCTGGTCCTGGTGTCTGTTAGTCGAGACGCAGCACTGATAGAGACATAGCGAGAGCCTCTAAACTACACTATCACTCAAGTGTTTAAAAGGTTTCGAGGACTGAAACCTTTCAAATGTGTTGTGTGTTTGTGGTCAACGGCATCAAATGGGCGCCTCAGCTTCACAACCCACCCGGCTGGCCACCCATTGCCTTGAGCAGCCGATGAAAAATTCATGAAAGTGGTCGATACATTTGAGCGAAAGCTTCCTTTTTGGTTTGCTCGTCTCAGCCTGGGACCGGAGTCGAAGAGCTCCAAGTTCATAGCAGGTATCAAGTCAACACACGGAGGCTGCTCGCCAACACAACACAACACAACTCCTCGGGCTGTCGAGGACGGCATCGTTTAAAGTGAAAGTCAATATCACGGACTAATGGATCACTTGCTTTCGACAGGGAGCACAAATTTCCATAAAACACGTGAAAGTGATACATCTAAATCATACGACGCACATCCAGGGTTATACGGAGAGCGAGTGAGAAAGGACAGGCAACAAGAAAACACAACACAGACTAAAACAAAGAGAGGGGGGGTGAAGTACACACAACTTGCTGCGGCTTATGATTAAAATCCATCCACAGGGCGCACGTGATCCTCCCACATGCTGTATATAGAGTCGAACAGCTAATGTTTCAATTACAGCCATTCCAAAGACGAGGCAGACAATGATTAAGCCGGCATCGAGTGGGGATTTAAGAATAACAACAGATTTTTGCTCTCCCCTCTCTCTCTCTCTCTCTCTCTCTCCCTCTCTGCACGAGGAAGGTATAATTACTGGGGGCACAAATCAACATGTGCAGCAGTTGAATCACAGCCAGTTGGAGGACCGAGCTCTCGTGGGTACGAACAGAAGGAATGTTTTTCTTTCAGCCGTGTTTATTCGAGTGTCAACAACCTGATCATAATAAGAGTTGGAATGGAAAAGAAGCGACTCGGTGAAACCACCTATATGATCTCCATTTAGAGGTGTCCTTCAAATCAGAGCCCCCCCCCCCCCCACACACACACAGGCTTAGTCTTGCACAAACTCAGGGCTCACAAGTCATCCGTGAATAGCTCGACACCTTTATTCCCTCCACCCACCCACACACACACACACACACACACACACACACACACACACACACACACACACACACATGTCCTCTCCAGCCCCACTCACCCCTGGGATTGTTGGCCGTCCATGATTGGGACATAATGGTGCTCTTCTCTGGTGCTCTCCTCTGACAAGGTCCAGTGCTCCCTGACAAATTGGTCTCCAGCTACAGGCTGCCAATCAATCCATCAAACGTAGTAGTGCAGCGGAGAAATCGATTAAGAGAAAGCGCCGCTGGTCGATAGCAACATAAAAGCAGCTCTAGCTCTGTAGAGCAGGCGTCCATCGGTGAATGGTGAAGGTGATCTTCCAAATATGGGAAAACTAATGTGGACATTTTTGGTGGAATCCATCATGCGATCCATGGTGGAGGTAGAGAGCTCACCCTGTTCCCTTCTTCATCTGTGTGTGTGGGCAGGAGTGTGCGTGTGAATGGAAAAACCGGCTCTTGAACGTGCACATGCTCTCGTTCTCCAGGCCATTACTAAACCAAGGACAGAGCCGAGAGCGCTCTCATTCAAACATTGTAAATATTAGCCCCAGCTGTCACAGGACAAAGTGCACATATTGCAAAAGATCTCAACAGAGGACCGGGGACGCCGGGTCGCTGACGGGATGAAAAGGTGGCAAAGTGCAGTCGTGGTTCATGCAACAGAAAATAGAAACACTCCCTTATTATCAGACCCATTATTGTCCAGTGGATGTTCTTAGGGGGGGGGGGGGGGGGAGGAGAGGTGGCCTTCACATGCAGGGAGCTGCCATCCAGCCTTCAACCTGTGTGATCATGTCTAGGGTTGCAAAGGGGCGGAACATTACCGGTAAATTTCTGGAAACTTTCAGGAAACTTTCCATGCATTGCATTAGTGTTTTTTTTACAAGCTTTTTTCTCATCTTATTCCACAGAACAATGCCACGTGCACTATCTCATGTGTGGAGACATTTCACCCCGGCCAATGTAGAAGGAAAGGTTGTGTACATTTGCAAATACTGTGCAAAGACCTATGTTAAGAATGACACTAAGATCGAGAAGCATATGTTCAAGTGCCCAAAGTTTCCTCAGGGCTCAAATCAGCCTATGACAAAACAAAATATTGATAATTATGTCTGTATATGACAAGTTAAATACAGTTAGTATAAATTACCCACAAAATGTTCAGTTTATTCCTGTTTATTCCCAATAATTCCCGTATATTCCTGTGGAAAGTTTCCAGCTTTGAATATTCCCGGAATCAAGTCAGCCTAGCAGACTCTACTGGTGCACCGGGAGATCCAAATAAAACAAGTCACGGTTATCATACGTTTGATTTAGAGACAATTTCACTGTTTGGATTGAAATTAAAAACGTGTGAAAGGTTCGATGCCGACCAGCGCAGTGCCATGGTGACCCATCTCAGTTGTCAAGGAAACCTTTGTTGGCTGTGGTGGTGTGAAGCCTCGTGAGCTGGTGTTAATAAAAGCCGGCAGATTAGCCCATGGGCGACCGGTGAGATCATCATTATCGTGATTGCTCCTCGTAAGAGGCTCTTCCCTCAGGACGACGCGGCGGCGGCGGCATCAACATCTTATTTTTTGTTCCCCGGCAATATTGAACTGCTGTTGAGTCCAGGTTGGGAGCAATTGAGCAGCTCGCCCTGAAGGAGCCGCTTGCTGCCTCTCTGCTGACGCTTTAATACCCTCCACAGTAATGTCATTAGCAAATTAGAATCTATCGGCTCCTCCGGGCTTCTGTGCTCGACGAAGCTCGATTCCATCATCGGCAGGAGAGGGCTCTGTTGTTTGGGAACTTGGTGCCAGCAAAGGTGATGTGTTGAGAGAAAAACAAGGGGATGGAAAAAACAAAAAAAACTGTTACGCTCCGGTCGTGAATGCCATACCAATTAGGGAATAACATGGAGTGTGTGAGGGGGGGGGCACTGTTTGTGTGGATGGGTCTTGAGGAGGAAATCACATGCGTGCTTTGCCTTAGGTGGTCAATTCTGGATTTTACCTTCTGGAGTTGTGGAGCCTGTACGTTTGACTTGTCATAAGAGGACTGGGCGTGAAGACATCTGTGAGGGTAATGTCTCCTGGAGTGACGGGGGGGGGGGGGACAGAAAGGAAACCAGGCCGCAGACAGAAGACGAGGGTACGGGAGTGGTCAGCCATGTGTGTGAATGGAATATCACACCGGAGACAAATGCATTCTCCTTCAGTTTTGCACAGCATCTCATTAGTTTGGTGATGTGCTGTGTGGAGGAGCCATTCCGACATGTTAAGGTAGAAATATGGAAAGGATGCATGAGGTCCTGCAGACCATGGAAACGTATCTCACACTGTCTGACCGGCTCTGCTCTGGCCCCCCCCCCCCCCATCGCACCACCTGGCTGGTGTTTGGCTTCCTGGTTTGTGTCCATCTGTCTCCTCTCAGTTTGTGTGACAGAACAGCCATCAGGAGGATTCAGCATGGGGGCGATGGGCGGGGGGGGGGGGGGGGGGGGGGGGGGGGGGGGGGTGAGAAGAGAAACTATTTCAGTCCCTGGTCGGCGTCTCTGAAAACTTTCAAACCAAAGTAGCTCAATTGTTGGTTTGAATAACTTCTCCTTTGCGTCTGATGCTCCTCCTGCAGCCGTGGCTATATCCTACACAAGCCGACCTGTGGTTTAACTTCACTGTTTTTAAATACTGATACTCACTGTAAAGGAATCTCTGTAAAGCACCTTGGACTGTACAAAGTACTCTCAACGCAGACACTTGACATGATTGGCTGTCAGGCTGGAGGAGAGTGACCTTCTCTGGTTTGGTAAGAAGCAGCAGAGGCTTCTTCTCTTTCTTCCAGCACCAAGGACCCTTGAAGAGTTAAGACTCCCACTCCGTGTGAAGGCTTTTCTGTGTGTTCCCATTTCAAATACATCCACGTTATGAAACAGGAAAAGTACTAAGAAAGAAGGAAGACATCTACATTTATCATTTAGATCCTATCTGATGATCCTGACTTTGCTTTTTGGTAAAGGTTCAAGCTCTTTTATTATTTTTTTGGCAAAGCTCGCACTCTCTAAAAGAAGAGGCACTATTAAATAGAACAAAGTATATAGATCACATATCCCCCGTTCTACAAGCCTCCATTCAGAATTGATTTTAAGATCTCAGTGATTACTTAAGTGTTGAGCGCTTTATCTCCCGTCTAGTCTGCATCTGCGAGCTTCAATGTCCTCGTTCATCATTCATCCGGAGATGTAGCTTTACAGTTTCTATCAATATTCTAAATTATACCAGGATTTTATTGAAGAATGAGGGTTTTTGAGTCTTGCATCTTATTCTTTGTATAAGTTTTCCTTAGAATTCACAGTTGATTCAACCTGTCTCTGTTTTTTTGTTTGCTCCATTAGGAAACTCTATCCCCTGAGTGATGAAACTACACCTGCGCTCCGTGTCCAATCACCAGTGAGACCATCAAAACCATCAAGACCATCACGACCACGTGGAGCAGCAGGTTTCCCTCGTAGCCGTGGGATATCGACGCTGTTGATTTCGTTTGCATCAGAAGACAAATTCACTTGTCCATATGTTGACGCCATTTTTTTTATTTATCACAATGTACTCTGTGCTCCGTCTGCTCTGATAGATGCAGCACCGCTTTGTTCATGCTAAGAAATTTAAACTGTATCATTCAAACAATAAAAAAATCGACATCTGTTCACACAGCTCCTAAGAGTCGGTCCTGATAAAAGAAATCTCTCATCACCCAAATAACGACCTCCACTTCACGGCAACTCTATAATTTGATAACCGCTGTCACGGCCAGAGGACGACAATAAAACAGAGCCAAGGACATTTGGGCTTTTCACACAGAAACAAAAACTCAGCACTAAAGCATTGAGACACAGTCTCTGGCCACACAGTGCAGGGAACTCAATCCTCCATACAGTGAGAAGGGAAGAGAAAATTCCAAATTAAAAAGGTACCAATAACAAAAAGAAGGTTGAATTATTGATCTGGAATCTCAATTTTTTTTTAAATTTGTGACTAATGCTTTATTTTTAAATTCTTTTAGCAATTTCTTTCAGGTGGGCATCCAGAGGTTTCTGATGTGGTCTCTCAAAGACGATTCTGATCAGACCTGTTTGATATATTTATCCCTGTGTGGGGGGGTCGCTGCCCGAATATTAGACAAACGCCCTCGATAGCCAATTATAAACGAGCCTGCTGCTTCACACTAGACCTGCTGCAATCATTTATTTGATTCATAACAAGATAAATGCAAATACTGATCCATTCATCAATTATTCAAGCAACGCACACACACCTCAGGTTCATTTAGCAAGATACAAGCTCAAATCAACCTGTTTCTGCTGCTAGGGCTTTATCCAAATGTTGTTTTTTTGTCATCACTGTGTATTTGAATGTGTTGCAGGATAAAGTGAGATTATGTGAGATCTCAGGTTGGAAGGATAGAAAGGCCTCAATATCGTGGAAGACGTGGCCCTTCCGCTAAACACAGTCTGCACGAATCATAGAGACACGATTGGTGAAACAGCACAAGCTGAAATTAAGTTTAAACCAGTTTTATATAATTAAATAACTAATAACAGCCAAACTTAGAGGGAAACAAGCACATGGTTATCCATCAGTTCGATCAAAACTACCCAGAAACCATTTGGTCCGTCTGCTAACATGGAGGAGGAAGGGTTTATGGTGAGCAAGATCATTTTTGGGAGCTGTCATTTTGTCCATCTTTAGTGTCTTTGGTGTTAATATTACTTATCTACATCAAACTGAAGCGGCAAACAGCATAAATTAATTTATCACTTACCTCACTGTTGAAAAGTAGTCGACCAAAAAGCTGCCGAGCTTCGTCCAGGCCTCCTTCCAAATACACAGCACCTGGGGGCAGAGGAAACACACAATTAATAACAGTCAATGAGTAAATAAGACAGAAATCAATACAATAAAGTGAACGTATGAACACTGTAATAAATAACTCATTCAAATTGTTCAGGAAATAGTAAAAAAAACACGACTCTCCACCAGTGCATTGCTGCTGTAAAAAAATTATAGCAATTCTGAGGCAATTCCAGACTTTTCCTCCTAATGGAAAACTTAAAATTAATTGAACTCGGCAATGAGTTATAATTGCTTTATTAAAAGTAGGAGTGCATTTTTATTGCTTTTTGACGGTGAAATGTCCTCGGGGTTCCTGTGCAGATCCCCCCCCCCACCCCTCCCCCCCCCCCCTTGTCACAGTGCAGGAGGACGAGGACGATCAGGAGGAGGAGGAGGAGGTGGGGGGGGATGGAGCCACCTCACTGAGATGGAAGTAGCCAAGGTCACATAAACATCAAACTTGAGTGTGTGTCACATGCATTCCATACTGACAAACACACACAGGGTCACTTGCAGACGTGTGTACTTTGTGCTGGAACCCATTCATGCACAGCGTGAACAAAAGCGCAGTGTCCTCTTTGTGACTCGCCTTCACACTCCGGTATAACTCATCTGCGCAGACACACAACACAGAATGTCTTGAATTCAACTTGAACTCTGACAGAAAAAACAAGTTGTGCACGCGCAAGGTGTGCACAACAGACACACACACATACACAAAAGACAAGGGACAAAGAAAGAAATTCAATAGAAAAGTGGTCCCAGATTGCTCAGAGCTGCTGCTGCTGCTGCCACAGCGAGCAGAGACCAAGACAAGTTTCCAAAATGTCTCCATCGATGTGACTGATATGCAACATCTCCAGCTCGTTGTGCAGCAATCGGCGGCTCATTTGCACGAGTCAAGTCTCCCTCTGTGTGTGTGTGTTTGTTGTTCTGCTCTTCTACTGTTTCTACTCAAATCAGTGGAACTATCATGGTCCCTTTAAGCTGCAGACAAGTTCCAACCATCACACTTAGGGTGGCTCATTCAATTTAGAAAGCAATAACCACCTGGCAAATTGGGTATACAATCGTGCGGCAGTTTTTATTATGTGCATAAATGAGCCGGTGGAAATGGGGCCGCGGTGCGGCTGCAAGTCGAAACGCACAAACTGCTTTCATGGATGACATCAAAAACATATGAGGGATTCATCATCTGGGCCGGGAAACGGTTTTCAGATGGCTAACAGGCCATTTACACACACACACACACACACACACTCACACAATGAAGATGCAGTCTACACAGCCAAAACCCATAAAGGAATACAAACAAACCATGTAGCACAAAGACAAACACACCAGCCTCTTTCTTCATTACATGCCCTTTACCTCTGAACAGAGTGGGAAACTACAACCAGCCTTTTGCCCAAACGTTCCTAAAATGTGATTAAGCTTGAAAACTGCGTCTCACCCAGAAGCAACTCTGGCTCTGGTTCATTCAGAGGCTCATCACTGATGTAAAGATCTGGTTGGGAGGTAAAAGGATGGAAGTGGCTTGTTTACTTTGGAAGGTCCCAGCCACTGACGCTTTCAGACCGAAAAAAGTAATTTCCTGCGACGCTCAAAATCCGAAACACAAAAAGCCCATAAATCAATACCCATAAATCTAAAGTCTCCTCAGACGCCGCCCCACAGATGTGTATCAGTGAGCGAGACCTCTGTGATCGTGGCGTGATGGGGCGAGCGTCTCACTGAGGCCGAGCGCACCCGGCTCTGGAGGGGGAGCGCTTCATCACAGGATGTTTTCCCACTAAGCACCGGCAAGGAGATTTGTGGTTTTACCATAATGTGGACCTCAGGTCCAAACGCTAGTGCGTAGCAGATGTTTCCTCTGGAGAGCAGCTGTGGGAGGATGAGAGCTGCCTCACAGGACCGCGTTCTGAATGTCTTTCAACATAAAGCATCAATGTGTGTGAACACTGAGGCTGACGGGGAGTGGGTGGGGCCGGGAGGCAGCTTTCTTTGTGTTTTGATGACACAGCAAATTCATAAAGTTCCACGAACGGAGACTTCGAAGTTGTTGAAACACACTTTTAGCTTCTTATTAGATTTTTAAAACTTTTTCCAGGAGGAAGGAGAAGGTGGGGAGCGTGCAGGGAGGGGGGGGGGGGGGGGGACCAGGAGAGCCTCCAGGGATTTAAAACGGTATTAAAAATCTCAAAGCAACACCTTTGGTGTCAATCAAAGGGCCCATGGATGAAGAAACCAAGATATGCACTTAATTCTAGCGAGAACACTCTTGACAAGGAGGCTGTCCGTGCAGAAACTGTGCCCCACAGCCATTCGATCAATCGCACAACTCGCCGCGATCATTAAACACAGATCTGTGCTTCAGCCCATCAGCTTGCAAAGTTGCAGCCGACGCCCTGAATACACACATCACCACAAAGAGACGCCCGGCCGGCTCCACACAGAGTTCTGTGCTATCGTCTCTCTGCAGCTCATCTTGTAGTAGCATCATGCCTGGGCCAAATCACTCTGCAGCCTCAGGACACGAGTTCAGCAGTTTATTGAATCTGAATCTAGTATTAATTGAAATATATATTAAATTATATTTGTAGGTGTTAGCTTTCAGAACAAGAAATTACCTCAATGAATTAAACTGAACAACATTTATGTCAGAATAATTTCCTCACAATATAAAATTTGAAATAGAACAAACAAGACAATATTTTCTATTATCTAAAATAGAATAAAAGCATTACATCCGAGTTATTTTTCACTTTTTTTTTTTAACTGCAAAGTGAGCTACATGTTTTTGTTTTACATTTACACCTTTAACAGTTACAGATTCCATTTTTAGGATTGTCCTAACCTAGATTTCTCAATCTTTCATATGGTCTTTCTCAAGATTCAATCTAATTTCGACTTCTGTGTAAAGGGAACTTATGATAAGTCAAGTAAACCTAAGAGTTTCATATAACTCAATAAATTGGGAATTAGTTATTGGAAAGAGAGAGGGTTTAGATATCTAGTTTAGTTTTCCTAAATTTGAACAGGAGATAAAAAGTGAACTTGAACCAGATCGAGTTCAACCTCTAAACCGATGAATTAAAAAACTTCACAGCACATTGAGAAAATACAGAGAACAAACTTTAACCTAAGTTTTGATCCAGTGCTATGAAGAGAATATCAGTCACGGCCAGAGAAGGCCAGCGACTAATGAATCTCCACATCTGTCAGCAGTCTAATTCAGACGGCCACGCCGGCTGTACAGTGTTATGTTTAGGAATGGAATTCCAATGTCTGTGGGCTTTCAGTGACCAATAAAAAGCCAGAGTCAGGGGCATATGAAACACCAGCGGCTGACAGTCACATTAATAACCTAGAATGAATTATTCAAAAACGCTCAGGCTCTAATCCATCAAATAATATATTAAGCCGCTCCCTCTCGGCTCAACGGGGGCTGAAGCAGCAGACGGACACAGAAAGCAACATATTAAAAGGCAAAATAAATAAATAAATAAAAATGAAATAAACGAAACCAAAACATGAAAATAGAATTTTCACCACAGCAGCGGCAACAAAGACGGGCTGAGTGCGTTGTCACATCAAACATCTTACTTTCCAAATGTGAGGCTCGGAGCAGAGGCTGAGGAGGAGAAACAAAAAAAAAAAGAAGAGAAGAGGGCGTGCAAAGAAAGCGACTCCACTACGGCTGCTGCCATCGCAGCAATTAACAAAGGGAGCAGCACTTGTTCAGTGAATACAGCGGCGCTATTGTGTATGAATCTGATATTCAGCAAGTGAGAGATAATCCTTTCTCTCCGTTCTTTTAATAGGGAGAGCTTAGAGAGGGGCCCTCACAAAGGTTCACCATCTGTATCCCCCATGGCTGCTGGCAGCGTATAATCCACCCATCAACTGTACGGAGAAATTAGGGCCATAAAAACAGAGCCGGGCCTCTTTTCTTATTCTCTCACAATTCTTTTCAAACAGTTTCGGTAGGAGGGAAGCGACGTGGCTTATCAGCGGAGAGGACCGGAGAGGGAAACGGTGGGTGGGGGGGGGGGGGGGCAATAGGCGCGCCGAGCTTCTCTGAATAAGCAGAAGAAGAAGTGGTTTCAAAAGACGAAAGAGGTAAAGTGTGCAAGAGCAAAAGTACAGAGGGAGAGGGTGCAGGAGAGAGAGAGAGAGAGAGAGACGGGGGGGGGGGGGGGGGCTGTACAGAATGGGAGGCGCACAGGCCAAAAGAGCCTAAATGAGAATGGCCCACTCCGGCAGAAGTTAATGACGGGGGATCAGAAAAGCAAGATTTCCATTCAACACTTTGAATTATTCAGGGTTGCAGGGCACCCATTTGCATTGCAGATGCCTTTGCCTTTCCATTCCTCTATTTCACTCCCTCCGTTCCTCCTCTCTCTCTCTCTCTCTCTCTCTCTTTCTCTCTGTCTCCAGCAGCAGAGTGGCCCTGCCTCGGGGTGAGCAGATAGACACGTCCTCGGCTCCGTGCACAGAAAGCTCTGCCCATGCAAAGCAGGAGATTATCTGCCATTTCCAACACAGCCCGGGTTCAACGGTCACTGTGGCTGAGAAACAAATAAAACAAAGGTCAGAAAACATGCATGGTAAGCCGTTAAAGCAATCTGCCAGGGCCCTTGGAAATATTATGAGCGGGTCATATTCCAATCGCGGCTTTCAAAACAGGAGTCTTAGAAAAGAGGGAGATTGGAATTCAAGGCAGGTGCCGAGCCGGAGAGAGACTCGTTAGAAAGGAGAGAAGAAGATGGAACCTTTAGACAACAAGCCAGCGACACATCTGCAAGAGCATGATGATGTGAGGCCCGCTGCTTTTTGTGAAAGTGTTGGTTTGACGTCTGATGTCAGACAGGGAGGCACGTGTGAGGATGACATGACAGCGTCTGTGTGGCCCCTGCACCAATCAGAAGCCACGTGCCAGCGCTCGGGCGTTTGTCGTGCAAACTGGAAAAAAAAAAAAGCTCAGTTCAGTGAGAGAATCGTCAGAGGGGCTGGAGGGCGAGGAGGAGGAGGAGATGACAGAGTGACAGGATGACTCATCATCCGCCTGGCACGTCGTTCACCTAATGACACCCAAACTCTAGATCACAGGGGGGGTGGGGGGGGGGGTGGGGGGGAGAGGAGGGTGGAGACAGACGTTCGACAGCGAGGTCTTAACGGAGGCGTTTGAGCCGAAAAACTGAAATGAAGATGACAAAAAGTGTTTGTGAGAGAAGAGACGCGACATCACACGGAGTTCTCGATGCAAGTGACTTTGAATGTGTCGACTGTGCGTGCATGTGTGTCTCTGGTGAGTTGTGTGTGTGTGTGCGCTCTGCCCCTCAGCATGTGTGTCTCTGTGGAGTGGGGTGTGTGCTGCTGATGTTTTTGAGTTAGCAAATCTGAAACTCATCACCACAGGGTGCTCTCTGACAGTGGCTCTCTTTCACAGGTTCCCTTTTATAACCAGCTTGTTTATTCATCACATTTAATAAGTTGAGGTCTAAGACGGAAAAATGAGACGGTGAGGAGGAAGGAAGGAATGAAGCGAGGACTCTTGTGTCGTGGCCCCCCCCCACCAGTGAGGCGGGGACAGAATAGATTATGACTTTGTCTCTGTCGATAATGAACCCGTAACAAGTGCGGGGGCCCCGGGGCCGACAGGGGGCCGCGGTGCCAGTCAGCACTTTTCCCCCGCTGCTCGTCGCACGCCGCTGTTTTTTCGGCGGGGAGAGGGAGGCGAGGAAGATCTCTTTAAAGCCACCCACTTTCTGTATCTATCATCGGGGGAGCGGGGAGATGGCTGAACTGGTTCAATCAAGATGGTGATAAGACGAGGAAAGCTGCCGATGCTGCAGCTCTCCAGGAGTGAGGCTTAGCTTAGCGCTGCCCATGGGGCTGGATGGAGAGGAGGAGAGCGTCACCACCCAGAGATTGTGTGTCTGTGTGTGTGTGTGTGTGAGACTTTCCTGTGAGTGTGCGGTTTCCAGCACAGGGTCCTAATCACTGCACTAACTCTATCACTGAACCGCTATCAAGATGAATAGCGAGCCTGTGTGTGTGTTTGGTGTGGGCAGAGGAGAGCGGCACTCTGGGGATCGCCCGTCCAGCCAGAGGTCAAACCACATCTCCTGAGGTCGATACAGCTGCGTCATGTTTCCACGGCCTAATGGGAAATCTGCTGCAGCTCTTTACACACTTTAACACACAAAAACCTGAATTTTACTATAAACTATTCCGTTTACTCCGAGCACATGAAGGTAGCAGGTGCATTTAACACGTTTATGCTAAAAGCATTTCAGATAAATCAAAGTCCGGCAAAGCAGCACTTCACTTTAAACTAGAGTGTCGTGCCCCCGACTCACTTTTGTGTTGTGCTAATAAGAGACAGTTTGTTTTCAGTGGATGTAAATCAGTCCTTTCAGGAACAGATTTACATATCAAGTTCCCTCAAAGATGTATTCCTCTCTTTTCTTTTTGTGGTGTCTCCTGCACAAACCATCAACCCGGGAGGTTCTGTCTGTGTCTCGTGGGGAATCTCACCGATCAGAGCCTCGAAGCAGTTGGCCATGGCGTGTCGCAGGTCCGACTCCCGGCACAGATCCGGTCCGTGAGCGTAGAGCATGAAGCGATCCAACTCCAGTTTCTGTGAAAGACAAACACATTCATATCAGCGTGCCACCACCGGCACCTCGGTAATAGCCTCTTTAAAAAGTAATAGCATTTTTTGGTATTGCACATTTTCGGCGGCTCTCCACGGAAAAGAAGACGGGAGGGGTGGGGGGGGGGGGGGGGGGGGGGGTAAAAAGGGCAGAAAAAACTCGAGGGAAATAAGAAAGATTGTTCGACCTTGCTGCAAAAGGTTCTATTTCATGGCACTGACAGATGTGCCCATGTGTTGTCCAGCTGTGGCATGATGCACTAAGCCGCCACACAAGGAAAATGGTCACACATGTGCATACATGCATGCACAAAACCACACAGACACACACAGACACACACAGGCGCTGGATAATCCCTGGACAAATTGTGAAATGGTAGAGTGGCCGACCTTCATTCTCGATGAAAAGTAAGTCAGTTCTAAAAAACCACCGAGCGTCCAACTCCATTATCTTTTGTAATATTTTCACAACATCCAATGTCCTGTTTATCTCTGTCATCTACCTGTGAATGTTTTCAGATGTATGAATAGAACAGAGGGCTCATAACTCCACCCGGGCCAAACAGTCTCCTTATGAAACGTTTAAATGTCACAAGATACAGATTCATATTTGGATCTGCACCAAATTCAACCGTCTCCTGAACATGTTCTGACTCTGAACCCTCAGTGGATCCATTTGCTAACTTCTGTCTGATTGAACTACTTGAGAACAAAGACGTCCTCAATCTGACTGCAATAAAAAATAGTGAGTGCGTCGGCACTTCATGTAAATAAGTCTGAAAGTCTCAGATGTGTGGGTCAGTCAAACTTTCTCCAACTGTTCCTCTGAGCCAAGTCAGAAGCAGCCC
This sequence comes from Pleuronectes platessa, assembly GCF_947347685.1. Taxonomy (NCBI): domain Eukaryota; kingdom Metazoa; phylum Chordata; class Actinopteri; order Pleuronectiformes; family Pleuronectidae; genus Pleuronectes; species Pleuronectes platessa. The sequence continues at coordinate 19,523,201 of NC_070645.1, forward strand.
AACTGGACTCCACTGGCAGCGCACCACAGATGATTAGCCACCAAGAAACAGTCAGGGTGCTATTTAATTACGGCTGCTAACTGTTGGTGGTATCCCACCTCCCGTGATTGCACACACACAAATTAAAAAAAAAAAATCACAATTCATAAATACTCCAACTCAGAGGGAACCCGTTTGGACTTTTAAGCCTTTTCCGAGTGAAGTGGTGGATTGTGCTGCCGCTCGCAGAAGATACTTTTTTTTTTTGAAAAGATAATTGCGAGTGTTCTTGAGCAGACGGCTTTCGAGGAGCCCGGTAAACAACTTGGCACCGTCCAACACTGTATCACACTCACTTTACCGCGAGCGGCAAATTGAAACAAGCCAAACTGCTACACAGCACTAATGCAGATTCGGGCGGCTGCATCTTTGTATTCAGCGGGGAGCAACATGAAAGATTGAAGTTTTTTAATTGCTTTCTTCACATCACGGGACGATTATTGTTGTGTTCTTTACAAACGTGCCAGTGGAGTGCGGCTGGGCTCTGCCGGGCTGCCAGCAAGCGGGTGGGGGGGGGGAAGCAAGGGGGTCTGGTGATAACAGGAACTGGAGAGTGTTTCAGGAAGACCTCTAGGGGCCCACTGGGACCCCAGCTGCACTGGTCTGGGCCTCTGAAACAACAACCTTTTATCTCCAATTACAAACCTGAAGGGGCGAGGGAGGGGGGGGGGGAATGGCAGCAACACAGAATTACACTTTTCCCCAGCGCCCCCTTAGAGAGAAGCGAAGTCATAACAGCGAGACTCAAAAACAATAACGCCGTCTCAGACACGTTCTCCTGTCAGATCCCCGACCTTTCATCGGCTCGACCTGCGGGGGGGGGGGGGACTTGTTAGGAGGTGCAGGAGTTTACCTTGGCTAACATGGCTAGGTGCTGGTTCTGCACGATGGCTGTTCTGTACGTGGCCAGGCCGCCCTCCTCTAGACTGGGGAAGAGGTAGTACAGGTGGACACTGAGGGAAGAGAAATGAAAAACAGGTTAGACTCACTGGATTTTAGATTTCATGGTTTTTTTCTTTTCTTCACAGAATCGTTTAGTTTCTTCTCTGAGGATTGTTTTTCAAAAAGCAGCAGTAATGTGACCTTAATGTAAAGAGACGTGTCTGTCATTCGCCCTCATCCGACATTTACCCAATTTATCAAGACCACTTAATCCATTTCCCAGAGATTTCCAGCCTCTCCAGGTCTGTGCTGGAACCCCCCCCACCCCAGCGTGGTCGCTTCACTGGTTCCACAGCTGGGTTCCGGGAGAGCAGGTTCCATTTTCATTACGGTCCAGCATCTCCCTAACCGCTGCGTGTCATTTGATTCCATTTGAATTAAAACAGGCCGTTTAATTCAGTCATTTCTAATCAATGCAGAGAGACACGAGCAGGTGGCGTTCTGTTTTCCAAATTCACGAGAGGTCTATTTGTCAGAGCATTGTGATCTCACTGTGGAAACACAGCACTTGGAATTAATACAAAAAAACACTTGAGAGAGTAATGGGAAATAATTCCAGCAGAGTCCCTCTTTCTAGCTGGTAAACGTGTCAGTCCCACTAACTGGCGTACTGGGCCGCACAGTGTCCTCCAGGTACAAGAAACAACTTGTTTGTACAGATTGGGACTTTATTATTTAAACTTAAATGAGACAGAAGACGTGTTTTCAGTGTTTATTTCCTCTAGTCAGTTTTATATAGTTATTAGCTCCTTTCTCTTCTCCCAATGAAGACCAGTGTACTGGTGTTTGTCAGCTGACCCACTCTGTGTTCCACCGAGTCCTGCACGGGTCCATTCAACTGGGTTAGGACCTCATAACCACCCGCAGGTCCCTGAACCGATGCAGGACTCTAATTATTGTAAACGCTCAAATGTGACAAATGTGAATTTTTTTAAAAGGAAATTAATGATTGTGCTTCATTTTTAATTTATAATGAGGTTAGACGTAGTGCATTTTCGAATGTGATGTCATGTCACGACCTCACGATTTCCACGAGGAGTTTTAGGAGCTTCAGTAGTTTCTGTGGAGTAGAGGAGTTCACTTTACCACAAACTTTTCAACTTTTGCAGAACTTTCACATTCACAGAAGTGTTTCAGACAGAGGCTGAAAAAAAAAGGAGCTGCAGTAACGGACTGTAGAAAGGAAGTGATGTGTTTTCCCTTTCAAATAATAACACTAATAAAAGTGATGAGCCTGAACGTGAGGAGGACGTGTGTCCTTTCAATGTGCTCGTTCAAAGTTCTTTGAGATGCAGTGAACTGTTGACCTCACTGACCACACTCTACATCTGAGGGTCATTAAGTGAACACAGAGGCTGTGGCAGGCGGCGGCTCGGAGTCTCATCTGTCATCCATTATTCAGTCTGCTTTCCCTTACATCTTCGGCAGCAGCGATTCTTAAACTTTATGTCTCACGGACCCAAAAACAGATGTGATGTGCTCCTGTAGCTGCTGCAGTGAGGATTTCTCCTTCTCCTTCTCAAGCCTTTAATAATCATTGCTCATTTTAAAACTCACCTGATCTTTCCCAAACCCCCCTGGATGAAATATTAAATCGTTCTCAGACGATACACGACAAATGTTGCAAGTGCAGTTTGCTGACCGCCCCCCCCACACATGTTCAACACTAACTCCCTGTGTTAGGAGCAGACAGCAGCAGCACAGATAGCCTGCGAGGGCAGTGTGTGCAGTGGCGTTGCACGAGGCAGTTGGCTGAATCTGCTGTTCCCATTTAACTGGACAAGAGGCTGATAAATAATTCAGAGGGCCAGAGCGTAGGCCAAGCATGTCTCGTCGGACGCTAACAATCAAAGGAGGGAGGCCGAGGAAGAGGGGGGGGGCGAGGGAGGGAGCCTGGCAAAACATGCCCGGAGAAACGGAGGCTAACCGCCTTCTTAGTACCACTGCACCCGCCGCATGAGGAGCAGAGGCAGCGTCCTGTGTACCACTGTGTCACTTCCTATTAAGGTTTAATCCCGCTCCTGAATGTTCACTGTTGTGGAAGTGTTAGCATCGATGGTTACAAATTGCATTTCGGTCGCAGGAGTTATGCTGTTGGGCAAATGAAAGTCAGATAAGAATCTGTTTCCTCTTTTTCCACAAACCGGTGTGTGTACATGCGTGTGCTCAGCCGTGTGGAAACACAGGAAGCAGCTTCTTTTTCCTTATATATTCCACTAATAACCTCCACTCAGACTGAAAGGAGGAGGTGCAGTTGGTTAGTGGGCAGCTCGCTCTTTCGCTCTCAGTCTATGCGATTAATAATGGCTATATATAATTAGAGCCGGGTTTAGATAAGTGCCGGGCAGCATCGCTCACACTCACCTGGGAGTCAATAACACAGTCAGCATCCGAGACAGCAGCTCTGGACAGCTAATTGCAACTTGTCATGGAAAATTTCAGGCCGTTAGAGAGAGAGGGGGGGGTGTAAGGGAGGGGGGGAAAAAAATTACATCCCCTTTCCAATTACCAGTAAATCACTGTCTATGAATGAGTCCAGGATAGAGAGGAGCGTGGTTGTGACAGATAGATGTAGACGATGAGAGGGGGAGTAGCGGAGTGAGAGAGGGGTGAGGAAGGAACGGGGGGGGGGGGGTAAGAAAGGCTGAGTGTTGTAGTCGGCTTCAATTAGCGGTTGCGTCTATCAAAGATGCGCCAGCACTTTCTCACCTGGTGAGGAACTCGACAACAGCATCGCCCAGGAACTCCAGTCTCTCGTTGTGATTGATCCTGGGGGCGGGGAAGGGGGAAGGGGGGGGGGAGGTGGAGATGTGAAGGCAGTTGAAGAAGTTGCAAATAAGACGGACTTTATGCAAACACACACACACCAACACACACAGACACACTGCTGCTCACCTCATCAGTGTTCTGAGCAGAACAGCAGCTCACATTCAATAATAAGTAGCCACTGCCCTTAAAATTAGCTCATTTCATTTCCCCCTGAGATATCCCTCCCTTGCACAGTTAAAGTTAATTTTCTTGTCAGCAGGCCTGCCGGGTATATTAATCACAAGCTTCGTCCCTTTGATTGCTCCCGTGGTCAGTGATGGCGTGAGCAGATATGTGCCGGCGGGGGGGGGGGGCCTACCTGGACGGGGAGGGGTCATCCTGCCCCAGACGAGACATGATGTTAATCAATGTGTTGATTCCTGAGAGAAGAGAAAAGACATCCGCAGGTTGGAAGGGTCGGGGGACACTTTAGAAGACAGACTGGTCATTGGACAAAGAGAGACAATGAGACACCAGCACCCACCCTTCTTCCTCATGTACATGTGGTGGACCTTCCTGTCGCCGTACTTGGGCTGGCGGATGCCACAGTTGGAGAGCGAGTTGCGGGCGTGGTCGGGATTCATGCCGAAGTTGAGGTGGTGGCTGGGGTGAGTCATGGCCAGCTGGAGGAGAGAGAGAGAGAGAGAGCGGGTGAGCAAACAGCTGTAATTTATCACTTTTCACCTACGGGACCATTTTCATGATCTAACAAACCTCAGCTGTGTCTACACCGGAGAAAATAGAGTCTAAATATACTGCACTTCCTCTGCTGTGTTTCTTATTCCCTCAAATAATCTCTCTATGAAGTCCTACACTGGATGTATGAGGGTGTTTACTCTCTGGAGCAGGTGCAGTCGCTTTGTATTCAGAATTCAGATCATTTTCATATCGGACAATATGTCATCAGTCATGAATTGTTGCAGTCCGACAGTCACAGGGTGTGTGAGTGCGGCCCAGAAGGCATTCACGAGATGCAGGGCGACTTCCTGTTGCCCTGTGACTTTTCTGGGGCCATTGTCTCTTCCTCCTTTGTTTTAGAGAAATTGAAGAATCCAGAGCAATTGAAGAAACCAGTGAACCGTGCGATGAGCGAGAGAGCAACGGAGAAGCACCACGGAAAAGAGCGAGCGAGTGGGATCCGGCAACACAGGCGGAGAAAACAATGGATACATATTTGGGCTGTTGGCCAATTTCTGTAAAACACACACACACACTCAAGACAACAAATCTGAAGTGGCCTGTGAACTGCTCGTTGGACGGTCCATTAGCTTCGGCAACTAAACCCCCCCCACACACACCTTCCTGACACTGGGATAACGGAGGCTTGTGTCCGACCGCGTCTGTGACTTTCTGAATCCGATAATCCAACATTCACCGCTTCTTCACGCCATGACAGGCCCGCGGCCCAGAGGTGAGACAGAAGCCAGGGACTGAATTTGAGACTAATTCTCTCCTCAAAACAAAAACAAGTGCTTTATTTTGGCTTCTTGTCTTTGTGGCAGTTTCCAGTCTGTTATCCCCACCTCTGCAAAAAATCTGCTTTGCAGCTTCCTTTTAAAAAAATCTGAGCAGAAAATTACATGAAAACATGCAGGGAGAGATTGTGTCGTCTTATCTAGAGCAAGAAGGAGAAGCAGTTTATTTCTCGGTCTGAATTACCTCACCTTCACGGTTATTCAGATGTGGACAGGAACTCACAAAAGAGCTTTTTAGACAAACACGGCAGCTGCTGAGTTCAGGTCGGAGCCTCGTGTCCCTGCTCCATTGTGGATCTGGTTGGTTTGTGTTTCATATTGAAGGTCTGTGGGCCTTGACCTTGGTCCGAGGAACCAAAGAAGGAAGTCTGAAGGTTGATGTGACAGCGCCTTAAGTTACTGGTCACAAATTAAACAGTAATACTGATCAGAGCTAATAAACCAACAGATTCTGGATCAGCACTCGCTCATAAAACAAAACGATAAGGTGGAACCAGAACAACAGAAAGACATCGAATGTCCCCGCTGCCTCTTTGTCACGGTGAAAGTTGTTTGTATGAAAATTAAATGACTCAAACTTTCAAACCTGGTGAAAGTGGGATTTAAAGGTAAAATAACCCTGAAGGAACCGAAGCGCATTAGTCAACACTCTGCTTTGTTTGAAGAGAGGACGAAAAAACTGCTGTGCCTGGAAAGACGGCTGCGGCTGAACTCAGAACTCGATGAGGAACGGAAACGGAGGAAGATAGCGCTCAGTAGGATATGTCAAGTCTTTATCAATCTTACATTATGAGAACGTTAATCTCAGCTGCCCAAAAAAATAAAAAGAAATCCGTCTACTCTTCCCCCCTCTGGCTTTTCTTTTTTTCAAAATGCTTGTCTCCTTTCAGCCAACTTCAAATCAATTTCAAGCTCCAATGAGATATATATGTAAAACGTTAACAGAGAGCTTTCAATATTTATGGTTGCTCAAGAGGCCTTCAGCTTTGTAGCCTTGAACACAGACACGACAAATTCAACAGCAGTTGTGAGTCTTTTTTTCTCCTGTGGTTAAGAGGAACAGCCTTTTTATGAGTGAGGAAAAGAGCTCATAATTTGACACGACACGAGCAGAAATCCAGCAACTCTCAGCGCCGCGTTGACAGTTCGATAAAAATATAAATGAAAACAACAACAACCGCGTCAGATTTCCAATTTCTGCTCCCCCATTGTGCGATGTCAGACACAAGTCAATGACTGCCTGCTACACAGCCTGCACTGCAGAGTGCCGAGTCTAAAGGAGACGTATCAAGTGAAATACATCAGTTGCTCTGTAAACACTGCAGGTCCAACAGCAGCTCTGGCTTCCAGAGCCGCCATCGACAACTGCAACTGTTCCCGTCAGCGGAACGACTCCGGGAAGTATCTCAGGGATTTGGATTCAGTGATCACACGGCTGCTGCTGCTCCATTTCCTTTTGGCTAAACAGGAATAAACATCATCGCTCGGTGGAAGCCACTCGTGAAACTGATGAGCAAACTACCCTGAAGACAACGACGTCATTACCGTGCACTGCATCATCTATGGTAGTTTATGTATACAACGTGTGTAGTGTGTGTAGTAAAGTAAATCCGGATTCAGGGGTACACACAACAGATTGAATGGACTGAGGCCTCTGAGTTCATTTCTGATAAAACATGTGAAAACAACCTTTTTTTGTTCTCAGCAGATTGTTATTTTGGTCCAAAAAGACAGAATTCAAAAGTCCAAACTGTTATTTGAGTATTTTGTCACTTTCCTTCTTGACTCGGTTTGGTTTCAGGTGTCATTATGTTGGATTCACAGAGCACTTGAGGTAATGGTTTAAAGATTTAGTCTCTGTGGGAGTGAGGATAACTTCCTCCGAGAGCTCCAGTGTTATTAGTTTTCTTAAAAGAAGCTATAATTGATTTTTTTTTATACACAATAGAGCAAAGTATCAATGTGAGAAGCAAATGTAAGATAATCATCAACCAATTTTTTTCAACGATTTTTGGAGACTGGATTTCAAAGATTCACAACTCATGTGTGCAGGGTTAACATTTGCTTTTTCTTGTCCAACTTGGTCCACTGGTAAATCATAAGGACAGACATGTGGACATGTGGACATGAGGCTGGATTTATAGCTGTATGTTAACTTCCAAGCCAAAGAGAGTGACAGGACTAGCCCCAATACAGCTGGCGTGGAACTCCCCCCCCGCCCCCAAAATATGTTACTACTCGTTGAGGTTAAGGCGGCGAGGGACGATCCCTGTGGAGACCACAAGAAACTCGCCCGGCATCCATCACAGTAAATCACAGCACATGGTTATTGAGGGAAATATAATTATACAGCCTGATCATACGATACGTCCATTCACAGCTGCCGTGGAGCTATCATCTGGTGAAACTCGAAGCCCAGCTATAAATCAACATCTGCACTTGGGGGGGGGGGGGGCTGTTGTTAACCCGCTGCAACAAGTATAGATCACAGTCAAGATGTGACCTCAGGAGCTGGGTCGTGTTTCCAGATCACCGATTGGTCAGTGCTGGCATCGATAATTTCCTCTGATCTAGTTGATTAATATGTGCCATATACTTGACATATAAAATCTGATATGCAGTATTTTCAGACTCAGGGTCCATAACAGCTGCTAAAACAACTCCTAGAGGAAACACTGGATAAATTCAAAGCCTGTGAAATGTTATTCAAGCCAGCCCTGGTGGAAAGAAGGTGGACACCACCATCACCGGGTTGGGCGTGCGTCGCCATAAATAAAATAAAAAACTGATAAAAACAGCCAGGTGCTCTGTACACGGAGTCACAGCCGCATTCATGAAGGAGCACAAACAAAAGCATTCCATATCAGAGCCGGGGCCGAGGACTTGTACACTTGAATTATTGAGATCCTCTGTGATGCCTCTCGTTTCTGCCAGCGTGGGGCAAAAGTGAGGAACGGGGATGGAACCACGGGGGGGGGGGGGATTATGAGGGTCTGGTGGATGTGGGGATGCGGGAGCATGTGGCGACCACGAACACATGTCTCTCCAAACCCCACCCCCTAAGTTTTAAATGTTAAATGTTTAAAGGGGAGGCTCTTAGAAGAGGAGCTTCAAAGGGCCTCTGCTCGACTGGTACCGGGTTCGGGGGGGGTGGGGGGGGTGGGGGGGGGGGGTGCAGAGGTTGTGTGTTTGCCGGTTGCCTCATGCCGCGGTCAGATCTCTGCACGGTAATGCAATAACAGGTGTGTTGCTGCACAGAGGATCAAAAGATGCTCGCCCTGACGCAGTTCGGCACGGTGATTATGAATTTACGACATATGTTCTTGCAGTATTGATTCACAGATATATTCTTTCATTAAAACATTAGAAAGAACGAGCTGGAAACTGCTTCTGTACAAACTCTGCGGTTTCCCCCAGATGATCGGCCGCTTTCATCTCTTCTGAGGAAAATATGAAACAAGGGAAATAAATTAGCGTTTCCTTCAACGGGAGCACAGCTCGTTACTCAACGTGGCGAGAACAAAGATTCCCATTCGGAAAAAAAAAAAAATTCAACGGTCCCGAAACCAAGGATGACCACCCACCTCCCGTTCCTCCACTGGAAACACTTCCTTAAGAGTAACCACAGCTCCCAGCTCACCGGGACGGGAGTGCCAGTTGGAATTGATAATGTCAAAACACTTAACACTGGTATATATTATGCTGTCAGTGCCTTTACTGTTGGCTACACGCAGTTGCATGGAGGCAATCATCTCATTCTCCAGGGGAAACTCCCGCTTTGGCCGTGCTCGACCACTGCTCATTAATATTTCTACGCTTGGCCGATGTCAATCATCCTGGAAAAGAGCTCAAAAGGAGACTTAGACCCAGTAACGGTTCAGAGGCCTGTTCCCAGAGTTGGCCCCGTCAATCACACATCCTAATGTTTGCAGTTTTTCTAGTGAAATTCAAGAAGCCGAAGTCCGGTGAATCTCTTTAGACGTCACAGAGGGAAAGCAAACTCATACAGGAGGTCATGAAAAACTAGAAAATGTCAATATTTAATAAGGAAATTGGTCAACTTAAACCTTGTCTGTAGCAGTGGAGTAAGTTAAGCTTTGAATGTTAATGCAAACTTTTCCTCACAACTTTTCTCTCCACTCTTTATGATCCCTGTGATCCTTTTGCCAAACTGTATTTGTGCATATTACGATTCACTTACTGTGTATTTACTTTTATTACTATTTTGTGTTAGTACAACTTTTCTAGCTTGAAAAAGGTTTAAACACAACCATAAAAATCACATAAACACAACGACATAAATATAATAAATTCAAAGCACGCGCAGCCTGTATCGGAGTTCAATCCATAGTAATGCAATCAAAGAGCGGTGCCATGTGTCGTGTTTGCAATGAAGCGACTGCCACTGGAAAACATTCAACTCATTAAATGTGATCATCCCATCAGAGAGGAGGCAAATGGGAAGTGATGGCGGATCTGAAATGAGTTCTGACTGGAAGACGGCTGTTTGAACAGGAACCGTTTCACCGCCGCTCTGTCCAAACCTATCTGGGCAGGAAGTGTGTGTGTGTGTGTACCACGGGACATTAGCCACTGATGTGTGTGTGCAGTGGATGGGGGGGGGGGGGGGTAAGCCCGGCGATGATGGCTCCCGACTTTGGCCATTTCGGTCCCAGTAGTGGTGAACTGCTGACAGCCCAGACACACACACACACACACACACACACAGAAACAACACAACACACAAAGAGCAATGTCACGGCATTAACACCCCAGTGGATAGAATTGCGACGCAGACAGACAGGCAACACACACTGCAGTCGTTTGTGTGTGTGTGTGTCTGTGTGTGTGAGCTGTCATGATCAAACTGATTGCGTTTTTCTTTTGTTTGTTTGTCTGTCTGTCTTTTTTTTTGGGGGGGGGGAAGATGAAGGAACCGAATGAGAAAGAGGAGGGGAGGGATAAATCCATTAACTTGTCCCCAAGAGACAGAGATGTCAAACTCAAATGGGCGTCTCCTCGGTGAGAGGGCCACAGCGAGTCGGGCGCTGGCAGCGGGTCAGTGTTTCCCTTTCAGTGCCCATAATGACAGGTCCTCATTATACAAGCGAGCAAAAGGCCAATCGGTGATCAATACGTGAAAATCTGTGCACATAAACACAACCAGAGCGCTGCACAGGCACACACACAAACACACACACAGAGCCGTGAGCAGATCTTAATGCATCCTTTCCCTTTTTAACTCTGTATAGGCTACAACACATTGATTTCTAATGTATCAGGTTATGACAGCTCTTCAATATTGCTGGAGGCAGCCGTGGGGGTAACTCCAGGAGCACACAGCTCGAGGCTGCAGACCTGACAAGGGAGCGCTGGCATCACGGTGGAGGCTGTTGTTGTCCTCACTACTGTCACTGCAACTCACAGCCGAGCCGGGCTGCTCGCTGCAGAGATGTGACTCAGGCCGCGGTGTGGGTTACCTCAGCCGACTCCTGAGGCCCTGCTTCTACCTGAACTATCCCTGCAGAGGTGGAACGGGGAACAGTAATGAGGCCAATGCTGCCTCCCTGGATCTGTGCACACAAGAAGCCCCGGAACACAAAATGCTTCTTTTCTTTTTTTTTATTCTGACTATCTTACCCAGTTGTAGACTGCACCCTTCCTAAAGAGAGCCGAGGGGATGTGCCTACCATTATCCAGCCTGTAAGTTCAGGGCTTTAAATAATGCAGCTTGGTTTTTTAGGCTATGAGATGCTCAACGCCTTGGGAGTCATGACTGGGCCTTACCTGAAGGAGGCAGCGTTCCTTGAAGACGTAACCGATGAGCTTATCCAGGTGCATGAGGCACCGGTGGTACCGGATGTGATGCGTGAGAACCGGCAGCATCATGGCGTGCTGTGGAGGACAGAGAATCAGGATTGTGACATATACAGAAAGAGGAGAGAGGGGGGGGGGGGCATGTTTTGAGAGAAAGTGTGATGAAGAGATTGAGAGAAAGAAAGGGAGACGGTTGATGGAGGGAACAGGGAGGGAGAAATCAATCAGGCAGTCATTATTTATTAAGTGGTGCTCTGCAACAGAGAGATGAAATAATCAAAAACCCAATCGCTGCACGGCGAGAGGGAACGACAGCGAGGAGGGAGATCCACACGTGGCCTGGACAGTCAAATCAAAGCCCATCTCCACATGTTGACACACTCGCATTCGGACAAACACACTCACAGCCCCCTGTGACCCGCGTATTTTATATTAAAAGAAAAAAGTTTGAGTGCAACAAAGTGAGGGGAGAGTGGAAAGGAGAGGGGGGGGGGGGAGGAGGAGGAGGAGACGTGGGTGTCAGCGAGGGAATGCGACACGGAAAGTGAGAGAGAAAACAGTCAGTGGTCAGCAAATGAGTCCGACAGTCAGAGAGCCAATCTGCAGAATCATTAGTGGAGGCTTATCAAGGCTGAGGAACTGTAGCAAAGGCTGGTGTACACACATTAACCCCGTGCCACCACACCAGAGAGGAGGGAGCCATGCATGTTTTAATTAGCGCTGCTGGGGTGGGGGGGGGGGAGGGAGAGAGAGAACTCGGGGCCCGGGAGCTACAAGCAGCGCTGCCACGTAGCCCTTGGGCCATCACAGGGGCCGCGGTGACACACTCCCCAGGCCTTGTTAAGCAGCCAATTAACAAAGCCAGGGCCTGGTCGTGTCCACAGCTCCTGACCTGTTCTGATCACTGAGCGAGAGAGTGTGAGTGTGTGTCTGTGTGTGTCTGTGTGTTTGTGTGTAGAAGGGCAGGGGCTTGTTAGAGTTGATACTCCGGTAATTAAAAGGTGGGACATTTCTAATTGACTGTCACGGATGCCGCTTGGGAAGCTTGGACACTGTCCAACCAGACCGCTGGACCCGAGCTTTCTTCTCCCCTGGCGGAAATATTACAAGTATGTTCAGGTTTGGTTTTTAATTAGTTATGGTTTGCAATAAAAACTGAGTGACACCCTAATGATTGACAGCTCGGTGGGACCTCCATACCCTGGCTTTATCCCCTGATCACTACTGCACAGACTCAAGAAGACACCGCGTCCTTCAGAGGACTCGGTGCACGAGGTCTGAGCCGAAGTGAGACGTCCTGCTCTACGGAGGATTTCACTATTTGTGTCTCCGACTTGTCCCGCTCTTACTATTGCATTGTTAAGCGTCTTTGAGAGCCGGGTCGTGTCCACAGCTCCTGACCTGTTCTGATGAGTGCCTGAGAGACTGAGTGTGTCTCTGTGTGTGTGTGTGTGTGTGTGTGTGTGTGGAAAGGTGGGGCGGGGGCTTGAAAGACTTGATACTCCGGTAATTAAAAGCTGGGACATTTCTAATTTACTGTCACGGATGATGTTTGGACAGTTTGGACGCCGTCCAACCAGACCAGTTTTATTTCCCCCTGGCTGAAATATTACAAGCATGAATTTCAAACTACACTTTAACTCACTTTTGATGCCATAAAACAACCAGATTTTTCTATTTTATAAATGATCAAATTAACGGAACCTCTTTTGTTTAAAGGCTCATTTATTCTGATGTTAACAAGAACATAGATTATTTTTCTCCATGTCTCTCTCTCATATATATATATATTTATATTTATTTGACAAATAAATAAATGCACCTCATTGATACTGTGGAGTAAAGACCCACCCACACATAACTTTCTCTGTGACATCACAGAAAACAAGCTGCGTTTCCCTCGAGATGTTTTGGACAGAAAGAGGCAGGAAAACAAACTCGCAGCGTAAACGAGCAAACATGAAAATTAAAAAAGAAACACTGATGAATAAATAAATCATATCCCTGCCTATAGTAAAGTGCAGCCGGGTCCTTGACGGAGCCTTTCCAGTGAAATAACCTCGGTGTAGCCGAACCTTGTCAGTAACAAGGGGGCTGATTTTTGCTCCAAACAGAGCGGCTGCTTTTAGAATCAAGAAACTATAGGTCAGTTTTGCCATTATCTCTCGTCTGTGTCACATGTTGTGCCGAGTTCGAAGTGAAATTATTCATGAACCAATTAGTCGTAGCAGTACAGCTTGAAGCAAATATAATTGGGCGGCAATTATGGATTGGTTCCTTCTTTGCTAGACCTTGCTGCAAGAGAGGTCTGGTGTGCGCGCGGCTAGAACTTTCCTGTCATTCGTCTCCGAGTGTGAGCACGAGTATCAGCTGTAGGCTATCCTCACTGCACACAGGGAGAGGGAACGTGTTCAGAGAGAGAGAGAGAGAGAGAGAGAGAGAGAGAGAGAGAGAGAGAGAGAGGCTCAACGCTGATGCCAATTATTTTCTGAGTAACAGGCAGGAAATACAGCAACAGACAATAAATAAGAGAATTAGGAAATAAACCACACTAGTGCATTTTATCACTTTCACGAGTCTGTGAACAAGTGTAGCTCCAGATGATTCGGTGGGGAACACATTCAGAGTTATGGTTCAAGTCTCATTAGGAGCGCTCATGCTTAAACTGAGCGCACGCATGGAAAGGTGCGCTTCATACGCTCGCAGCCACTTCCCTGAGATCCAGATCACGTTCAGTGTGAAGTATGTGGCGATAAAAAAAAAAGGAAGTCCTGGTTTATTTTGCCTCCTCACAAGAGCTTGAAGGAGCTCAGGGTACATGTGCTCCTGCCAGAGCCAGCGGTGCTCCAGTTGTATATAAATAAACTGTCAGGTCTGAGACGTTACTTAATGAAGGGTACGGCTGCCGAGGCTCGGTGGGAGTCCACTTTCCTTACACGGATTCTGACACTTGAACGGTGAAGTGACGCAACATGTGGAAAGATCACACGCCAAGTCTCTGGCCGGGATTGCGTGGCGAGCACTGGTGTGTGTCCGTCTGAGTGGAAGTGTGCGTCCGGGTTCATGCAAGCGCACGCTTACAGGATAATTGCAGAGAACTGGAGATGCTTGCAGCTCGGGACATCTTCTTCTACATCCTCTATTATATTCAGACACACATGGACGGGATGTCATGTGTGTGATGTGGCTGTGTCCCTATAATAGCCTGTAAACAAAGATGGATGACATGACAGCTCCACAAACAAGAAGCCAGAGAGGCTTGATTGCCCCCTGGTGGTTGTCGGCATCATGAGGGAGGAACTCTTCTCCATGTTAGCAGATGGGACATTGAATTCACTAAAAAGCCACGTAATATAAATATTTCTAAAAGTATTTCTTGTTTCTCATTTTAATTAGTTCTTAACACTGAAGTATGTCAGAGTGCTCATGATTCTGATAAGTTTCGTATTTATTTGTTATTTGCATAAGTGGCTAAATTTTCTACCAGGAAATCGTTCTGTAAATTGAAATGTGTTTTATCGACAGACAATCTGCTCATAGCTTTACTGTTAGCAGTTTACCTGGCGAACTTTACTTCCCAAACTATAACAGACAGGACATATGGTAAAGCCTCTAAGGATGATGTGCAATAAGGCGGAATTATTATTATTAAATATGACAATAGCACTTAGCTGCACTGCATTGGCTCTCAGTCACTTTTAGAAATGATTTTAATAATTTATTGATAACTTCTGAGGCTGTTGGTAGTCTGGCTCCTGTTTGCTGGGACTCTGACCCCCCCCCCCCCCCCCCCCCCTATTCTGTACTCTACTCCAGAGACGACCTGTGTCAGTCGCCGCTCAGGTATTTTCAAACACAAGGCCCCTCGTCTACCTAACAGTTTAACTAAGGAGATTATTTAACAATGGACTGTAACAATACGCATCTTAAATGTGAGGATTTGCTCTTTTCTACGCTTCATATCATTGAAAATTAATATTTAGGGCGTTTTGAACTGTTGGTCAAACAAAACAAGGAGCTTGAGTCATTGTTTTTACTTTTAAATGTCGTTTTCCTGAAACATAAAAAAACACTTGATAATGAAACTAATCCATTGTCAAAATTAAATTGAAAATCAGTTTTTATTAAAACCCTAATCGTTAGTAATTCTCTTGGTTCATAAACCATTTCACGTTTCTTATTTAATATGAATATTATTGTTTGTTGGCCTCAGTTGTGTCTCTGCACTTAATTTATTTGTAACGATCAAATTAATCTTCTTGTTTAACAGCTTTTTTTTTTAAATTGTGTTAGGATTTTTAATGCTTTTCATTTGAGATATTATGTAAACACAATTTTTTTGTGTGTCTGTTTGAGTGAGTCCATGTTAACCTCTTCACAAATCTACACATTTGTGAGCATGTGAATGTTCCCACGTGTTCCATCCCCGAGTGTTACAGCATGTACATGTGCCAGTGTGTGTGTGTGTGTGTGTGTGTGCGTGAGTGTGTGTGTGTGTGTGTGCATGCATACAGTTGACGGGTGTGTTACCTGACAGACGTCGGAGCGGATGCCAGTCTTCCAGAAGCCCTGACTGCTGAGCTCCACTGTCACCTCACGGCGCATAGTGTTCTTCTGGCGGATCTTCTGAAGAGCTTCCTGCCAAACAACCAGCCAGTCAATTATTGATCCGCTGGAGCACAGCCCACAGGGACAGCTCGCATCCTCGAACCCCCCCCCCCACCCTCACCCCTTCCCTTCTCTCCCAACAGATACGCTGGCACATGCAATAAACTGAAACCTGCACTGCACGACAAGCATACGGTACAGTGGTGGACAGGAGCTGCAGGAGAAGTGACAGCTCTGTTGGTCCTGGCTAATTGAGGCGCTGCCATGGGTCAGCGTGGCTGTGGGCAGCGGTGGTGGTGGTGGTGGTGGTGGGACAGGGTGTAGGAGGGCTGATGCTGAAGCCAGCCACCCAGTGCAGAGGCACCTGCCTGCCCATTAAGAGAACCACACAAGAGCCTGGAGGATGCTCCATCAGCAACAGCAGGACTCAGAACAGAAACACACACACACACACACAGGGACACACACACACACACACAGGGACACACACACACACACACACACACACACACACACACACACACACACACA
Organism: Pleuronectes platessa; assembly: GCF_947347685.1. Classification (NCBI taxonomy): domain Eukaryota; kingdom Metazoa; phylum Chordata; class Actinopteri; order Pleuronectiformes; family Pleuronectidae; genus Pleuronectes; species Pleuronectes platessa. The sequence continues at coordinate 19,539,421 of NC_070645.1, forward strand.
CACACACACACACACACACACACACACACACACACACACACACACACACACACACACACACACACACACACACACACACACAGCCTCATGTCAGCCCTACAACAAATAACTGCAAATTCAGTGGGGGTGGTTGAATTTGAGACAAGAGGGTCCTACAAATAACAAGCTAGATGGGAGATGTATTGACAGACTGCTCCTCCTCAAAGAGTGTGTGTGTGTGAGTGTGTGTGTGTGTGTGTGTGTGTGTGTGTGCATGTGTTTCATTCAACTGAGACGCCACTGACTCTGTTGGAGTTCGCCGTGATCTGCCTAAAATGGAACGGCAGGAATTTTTTTGACTCGCAGAGAAAATAAGAACAACAAAGGCATGAATAAATAATGCCATCCTACTTTGAACTGTGCATCAAAGTGAACACGCTCGCCCACGCGCAAACACATGCGTGTGCAGCCACACGCTGCACATCTTCCCCGTGCACAGCCAGCCACTGTATACGGAGAGCAGTAATCACAGAGAACTGCGAATGATATGTAAATTCTTTATTATTCAGGGCCTTCCACGGGGTCAGGGAATGGACAGAAGCACAGAAAGTAAATAATTAACTAGGACGAGGAGGTAGAGAGAGAAACTCTCCGCCGGTCAAACAGGCGAGTCACGGCACATTTGACTTATATCATCACATCCTTCTGCTGAGAGGAGTGTTTGTGTTTTTTGGATCAGGTTGAGGTCAAACACCAAAGACACTGTCTGAAATCCAATGCCCGCTGACGGCAAAGAACACATCTGTTGCACTGGACTCCCTTTGCAGGTTCATTTAGTGGCTTCGGTGTATTTTCCTCACGTCATCTGAACATGGAGAAGGGAGAAGATGAAAGCTACCGGACTTGCAGATGGTCCGCGAAAAGGTCTTGGAAAAAGTTTGCCGTAGATTTTCAGGTTTCCAGAGGACAAATAATGTTTTTTCCAACATGGCTGACCTTCACTCTGAGATCAAAATGTTGTATTTGTAATGAGGATTGTGTTGACTGGAGCCCGACCAACATTCCACAGACATTTCGCTCTTAGCATTTATGTTTTCCACTGAAAATCGATTTTTAAAAATAGTGTAGTAATAGTAAAATAATATAGTAATGTCTCGGATGGAAATGGTGTCCGTTTGAGCTCTAATACTCTCTAATACTATTTCTACAACATCTAGTACATTTAGCTTTTCTTATAAATTTGACATGCACTTTTATTCATTCACAAATGCACGATACAAATGTCTAACAGATTGTATATTCGAACAAAATGTATCTTAGGTTAAAAGGTAACTTTACTTTGTTTACTTTGTTACCTTCATCCTTCTCTCTGCATCTTTATTAAGCCCCAGAACCAAACAAATAAAAGGTATGTAATGTACATCGAGCAGGATAACTATCGTATCAACCGATAGACTGAAAAAAGAGAACACACAACCCTCTCAGGTTCTTGTGTGGCCCGGCTGAAGCCCAGAAGAAGATCTGCAGAACGAGTTGAAGATAGCTTTGTGAACAATCTCCTCATACAGCTCGACCGAGCTCGGACAAATCTGCAAGGAGGAATCAGAGCAAATCCCCAAATCCACATTGAGCTGATAGGAGACTCCGAGCTGAATACACTGCCAAAGTACAGACCTCATACTTATTCAAATTAGAGATATGAGATCATGAAGAAACATACGTCTGTATTTCATCTTTATTACCGCTGCAAAACTTTCTTAATGGCACATTCTGGCCTTGTTTTAATGGGTTACGCTCTCTTGAAATTTTTCCAGAAGGACCCTGGTGTGAAGTCCAGTTCTCACCGTGGTTTAAACACACTGCCGATCTAAAACACGGAGCCCACCCACTTCTCAGGCTGATTCTTAATGGAAGCAAATGTCTATCAGAGGAGCGGGTGTTCAGTCAGTGACAGACCAGTTACACCCAGAAGCCCCAGCGTTCCCAGCGGCATTAAATAAGCAGCGATGCCACGATGCCACTCCGGTGAAGAGACACTGACGCAGCTCACGCTCGCGGAGGCGCCTGACGGACCCCGTGTGAGAGTGTGCATGTGTTTGGGTTCGCTAATTGCTCCAGTGCAGCTTGACAGTGGGATTGTCAGGGGCCGTTAGCCGACAGCTACCTGGGAAACAAGCTAATTGAGCTCAAGAGTTCTTGCTCATTATTGGTTCAGAGTGAATCAAACCGAGCGAAGAGGGAGACAGGATCTGCGGCGCCGTCCAAGTCCTCAGAGAGAGGACGAGCTGTGTCTGCTGCAGAGAAGTTATCGCAGTCCGTCCTCCAGGAGAGATATGACGGGACAAAGTGCTGGAGCTCGGCTGCTTCGGGCCACACAGGCAGCACCTGTACCTTGTGATTCCCCGTGGCTGCACGGCCATTACCTCACTAAACCCAGAACCTTTTCCAGCCTCAGTCCCTGGCGGGGATTTGACCTTCACTCTCAACTCGGGGGAGCATTTACCGTCGTCTTATCCCGAGCTGTAGCTTCATCTAAATTATGCTGTCAAAGGACGGATTCACATTTTTGAAGACGTCTTAAAACAATAATCTGTCGAATGAACTCCTGAAGCCTCGTGTTACCTTCAGACAGACTTTGGACTTTCACTTTATTTGTTAAAGGTCACTATGAAGAGGAGGAAAAACTGATTCACTCCAACATATGACAACTGGACAATGGTTTTAAATCCTTACTTCTGTTGAAACATGAACCTTCTCTTTTGTTGGGTTAAGAAAGATGTCATCTGTCCGTCCAACGACTCTATAAGTGTGAAAGTATGGCTATTGTCTGTGTCTCTGTTCAGCGCCAGCCTCCTTGTTACTGTGAGGAAACAGCTGACTTCCACCGGCGGCTTCCAGACGAGCAGCCGTTGAATCGGCGCTCACAGCAGGAGTAATAGCAATAGTAATAGTTTGGTGTTTTAAATCAATGGCTGAGAATCTCTCGTATCAGACGAGCGAGCGAGCGCATAACCTTTCTCATCCGCTGGAAACGAACTCCCCCCCGGAGGATTCCAACTGAAAGCACGTTGCACCACATCCACGTGGAAAACACAAACGACTTACAGACTGGCATCGTTAAAACACGAGTGTGTCAAAGGCAACGAGGAAGATCAAAGGACGTGCGTTAGCTTTCAACCCACCTCTCTCTGCGTCAGCTTCTGCTTGTCGATCTGCTTGACCTTGGGGCTGTTGGCCAGCAGGTGGCGCAGTTTCACGTAGCTCTTCCACAGCTTCTGGTACCTGTCAACAGAGAACGAGGTGATGTCAGGCTGACAGGAGTCCGTCTCCCACTCACTCGGCTGATTTGCAGCAACACATCAATATTTTATCGGCGGCTCGGCTGATATTAAACATAATTTAACAGTTGCCTGGGGCCGTTGTTGCATTAGCTGCTTTGTGTGAGGCCCGTGCTCACTGCAGATTCTCTGTGTTGCACACGAGTCCACTGTTTGAACTGCGAGCTGTTTGAACCACGTGCACTTCACCTCGTTATCTTTGCTGCTGAAAAAGTCATAAAACATTTGATCGGCCCTCAAGAGCAAACTCACAACCTCCTCGTTCTCATTCTCTGTGAAGCCCTATTGTCTTTTACACTCATTTGCATCAGAACAGAGGCAGCGAGTTACCGGCAAGGTGACATGTCGCCACCACACTAACCGCCTCCCCTTTCTCCCCCCACCTCTGCCCCCCCCCCCTTCCCTTCTCTCTCTCTTTTCAATCAGACCCCCTGATTGATGCACTGAGGGTCGAGTGTGACCGTTCTGCTCCCATTCAGGAGACTTTCTCCTCATTTACCCAGAGTTATTCAATTATGATTGGTGGGACGGAGGGCTGAGGTGGTGGGGGGTTTTCAAGGGATATGACGGTGCACTGACGGAGAGAGAGCGAGAGAGGCATAGAGAGAGAGGAGAGAGAGAGAGAGAGAGAGAGGAGATGGAAAGACGGGGAGGATGTACTGAGGAACAGAAGAATTATAGAGCTTTAATAGCGGGGACTTCATTAGAGACTGAGACGAGGGACTGAGACGGCTTTACCGCCCCGATTATCAGCTCACCACCACCTCCGCACGGAAGCAGCCGGAGCGGACGAGAGAGAGGAAGAAAGAGAGAGCGAGACACAGAAAGAGAGAGAGAGAGAGAAAGAGAGAGAGAGAATCTATCCAGCCTGGGAGGCCCCCTCGTCCCCAGTCCGCTCCGATGACCTTTCCACAGATTCACTGTGTGCTCTCTGGTTAGCACTGCCGCGGCGCTCGCCACTGCCTGCTCATGCTTTCATTAGCATATGCTTCCTCTTCCTGTCTCTTGCTGTTCTCAGACAAACCATCTGTAACATCACTGCTCTCATCTATATGCTAAAGTAATTACTGTTTTAGAATTTAACTAAATGTTCAAGGATAGCCACGTTCAAACATGTCGGGTCAATTGCAAGCGTGATGTAGAGGGTAGGTTTTAAACGTATAGTATGTAACCTCGTCCACTAGGGGGAATCTCAAATTAAAGAATAACAAAGGCCTAAGCTGTGTCTCAGTTTAAGAGGCTCCATCCTTCGGGGAACAGGGACGGGTAGAGGAGCAGAGAGGCTGAGTCAAAACGAGACGGTGTGGTCTGTGATCTGCGTCTGACAGAAAAGAGACTCATCTTCCTCACATCTCTGCATGTCTTACACCTCCCTCCCTCCGTCCCTCCATTATGTTCCTCATCCCTCTTCGGCTGTCACTCTCTGTCCTCCATCCTTCCTTCCTTTCCTGCTGCCTTTTCTTTACATTCGCTGACCTCTGACATGTCATCATTCTTGCCTCAGCGGTCGTGATGGCGCTCGCAGAAGATCGAGTGGCGGCCCTGAACACAAATGTGTCCAGCGAGCGGAGGGAGGGAGACGGCACAGCTTCTTCAGTCTCCCGAGTAAATAAATAGACTGTACACTGCTGCTGTGTCCACGGCTCCCTCTCTGAGCGACTGCCGCCGCAATCAACACCGACTCCTGCCCTCGCTACATGCATCATTAGCAGCGGTAGGAAATCCTTTCCACTGGTCCCTCACTACTTGTGTCGGCATCAGCTAATGATGTCCCAGTCCATCCATAAATTTGTCGTTGTGTGCAGCTTTGAGAAGTTTGACATGGCAGCAGGGTGCACGGGGATGAAAGAGCTCAGCGGACAGCGGGGGGGGGGGGAGAGAGGACATTAGTCGGAGGGAGGAAGCAAACTAACGCCGGCTAAATGGATTTTCCTACCGATCGTCCTCTTGTTTGCATCTTCATCAAAATCCTTTTCCTCCCGCACGTCCTTCTTAAAGTCGTGAACGAGACCAGATATTTGAGTTTGAAAAGAAATAAATCTGAGGGTTAAATTTAGAACGAGAGCGGCACCAGCAGGGCCGCGTGCCGACTTGTGATTGGTGCTTGGCGCGGCGTTGACGCATGACTCGGAACACACCTCAAGAGGCCGCGGCTCAGATGGTCTAATACATTGCTTTCGTTAATTATGCAGCAGCACAGTACAGTATTCCCTACTGCTTCCTGGTGTGTGTGTGTGTGTGTGTGTGTGTGTGTGTGTGTGTGTGTGTGTGTGTGTCTGTGGTATTACTATTCACAAGACATAAACCACAGCAGCTCCCACGGCGAAGGCACCCAGTGGAAACCTGGGACCCGTGACGACGCATGTGAAAATGTCATGCCAGTCGTTTCCTCATCCCCTCAACTCCCCTTTCCATCTCCTCGCCCCCCCCCCCACTCCACCACCACCACCACCACCACCCCCCCTCAACTCGACACATGCCGTTCTCGTCCTCCACGTGCGTCCTGCGAGAGCGCTTGTGAATAAGGAGTCGTGGGAACAAGGGAGACGGGACGCAGCAGGTGGGAACTATAAGGGGAAGCATCTTTATTTGGATGGCATTTGTGTGTGAGCGTGTAGGTCTGTGTGCACGTGTGGGTCTGTGTGCACGTGTGGGTCTGTGTGCACGTGTGCGATCTTACTGAGGGTCTCCGGCGTAGCTGAGCTGAGCGGGACGGATTCCAAAGTGGACGATGATGGGGAAGGTGATGACATCCGGGTTGAACTGCTCCCTGTCCAGTTGGTCGATACGCACCGAGCTGGGTTTCTAGGGGGAAAACAGAGGTCGCACTTTACAGTATGAACTCATTCACATGGCTACAAGGCGGCCATCAGTCAACCAGCTGCTCCCAATATGTGAAATAACAAATAATCCACGCCAGGAGGGTCGTCTGTCACAGGCACGTGAGGAGACGAGGCCCAGATTCGGCTTGTAGCGAGCGCACAACCACGATAAAGGGACGTCAGGCACGGCGAGCTAGCTGCTGACGCTCTTATCGGGCGGGAGATTGACAAGCAACATGTCCTCAGCAGACTCCCAATCACAGCGAGCCTGTCAGCCATTCTGCGGGATCAGAGACGGGGGCTGGAGCATCGGGGGCGAGTAGCTGCACGGCAGATGGCCCAAGGCGCCGGGTTCACCTTGACATCCGCCGCGCATGCTCGTCACAACCTGCATACTAACTCTGATTCAGGAGCAAGAGGTCACCAGCCGACTGTGATTCTGTCTTTATGGCAACATGAGCAGGTTTGATTGGCTCGCTGGACGGCTTGATGACTGTTTACAGCCCCTATGCAAATATGTTGTAAATGTTAATTTATACACACGAGGCCATTTAGCGTCTCCCGGTTCTTTACATGCGCTTTAATGGCCCATGGCTGATTGAAGGTTGTGGAGCCGGCCGCTTGTGCACGATGTGTTTGATTGGCAGCAAACACGTTGACCTTGACGTAACACAACACAGGACTACAAAACAAGAGCGTGCTGTGGGCTGAGCTGGACGCAGCGTCTCCTGACTTTCAAAATAAGAGTCAACTCGTTGTTTTCTCGACTGATTCATCGACTCATCGACTTTTTAGGGGCCGTCCCAGAGGGTTTACTGACAGATTCATTGATAAAGTAAACATCTTCAGTTGCCGTCTTTCTCTCATCTCTGGAAGACGATAAGACAAATCTGGGAAAGACAGGGATTTGACTAAAAACACGAGATACATACAATCTCCAGTTCAGGTTGTGGTACCGAGCTGAGGACAACTCTACTTTGAATAGAACCGAACTAAAGATGGAGGAATCTCTGCGTCTTTCTGAAGGCATGCAGGCCATTGTCATTGCTTCTCTACTTGTTACATGACAAAGGGAAAGAGCAGATCAACTCTACAAGGGCAGTTCAACACCTGGACAACCTACTGCACTGCACAGGCCATTGTACAACTCAGCATCTTCTGTATTTTGCTCTTGGGAACCTTGTTGTATACGCGGTGGAGTTCATGCTATTCGATGTTTCAGCCCTTTCATAGTCGCGTGTCCTCTGCTCTTCACTCACATACCAAGTTGTTTGAGTGACTCCAAGGCGACAGCTTACAAATCTGAGGGCACACACTATAACTCCGTGCACACAGACTTCTAAACCCACAGCCTTCACATTCTCACATGGGTCTTGTATCTAACCACAGGGCTCAGTAGCTCCATACGTTTGGTAAGTTCTTGGTAAGTTGTGCGTCTTCTGGACAAAGCTTTGATAGAAGCTGAATGTTTGATTAACCGAGTTCTCAGCCCCCTCCAGACACCAGAGGTAATAAAAACCAACATAACACCAAACCCACTAAACCAGAGCCTGAGAGCGACGATGAGGAGGACCACTGTTGACCGATGCCATAGATTGTTCCACTTTCAGCAAAACAGAGTAAGTCTCTGTGTGTATGACCTTTTTAATGGACTTTGTTTGAGTGGCAGCCCAATCTTTAACTTGAGTCTGGGGATAGAGGACTATTAAACACCCGACGCTCTGCAAAAACATGACAGCAACAATTCAGTCCTGTCGGGAAGAGCAGGTGACTCGATAACTCAACCGCGCCAAAGGTTATACAATCATATTCATTGTTCATACGCAACCTCTTAGCTAGCAATGACATCTTCACCTTTACCCAAACACAATTACTGTACATTCTTTAAAATATGGGCCCACACGAGGAAGGTCGACCGACTCTGGCTGTGACATAAAAGCTTCGGCCCGACTCTGGTTGATGACAGCGAACGCCCTTGGGGATAATAGGTGAGGCTGATGTCACAGGCTAACGGCAGCAGCCTGATTCCTGCAGTGTCGGTGTCGGGGTCGGGGGGGGGGGGGGGGACAAACTGCCCTTGGAACTGTGGACAAGGCCACCTGCTGTCGCCACAGAGAAGCTGAGGCCTCACCATGCCCGGGTGGGTGACGATCATGCCCTTGCACTCCTCCGCGTACTTCTGCCAGTCCAGCTCCTCCCACTGCAGCATGTCTGCAATCTCCTCCTCGGGCACGAGCGGCTTGCTGCTCCGGAGCAGGTAGAGCAGCACCTGGTGCATGGACAGCACCTCCTTCCCGCCATCTGAGACACACATATTCAACAACGCAATTACACACGGAAAATAGATACACACAAGTTAATTGAGATAGACAAGGAGTCACGGCTGCAGTAGCTGTGGCTCCACGGGGGGTGATGTTTTCATCCGCTGCTTAAATCCTTGGCCTAAAAATCAACATTCATGTTTAAAAGAAAACACACTCAGTTATTCTACGAGCGTCTCACCTCACTTCACCTCTGCCAGCTCGGAGTTTTTGAGCCGATATTACACGCTCTCTGAAAATGTCCCGATGCATCACAATTGCAATGTTCAGGAAACGCACAGGTGAACACGGGCACCGCTGAAAGGTCGGGCGCCGCACAATACGTGAAGGCACACAATGACACACGCTGCAGGAATAACATTCAAATATGTACTCACAAAGTCAGGAGGGGACAGAGAGTCCCTTATGAATGTGCAAAAAATACAACACACACACACACACATGCACACACACACATGCACTATCCTAAGTCAGACACACTCGGTTTAATAGACACTCATGCAAAATTGATTGACCTCCATTTGTGTGTGTGCACATGGACAGACACATTGAAAAACCCACTGCTCTCTCAGTCCTGGAAATGCATTAAGAAAATAACAAATGCAGACACACACACACACACACACATTGTAACTTCCAAACATCACCGTGCTCTCACTCTCTTTACACATCACATCACACACATCGGATTGGACAGTTTGCTTTTCTTTTTTGTGCTTTTGTAAAAGAAGGCAGATACATGTTTGCAGCGGACCAAATTGGAAGAGCTGGGAGAGAAATGGTTTTCTGATGGAAAGAAGGTAGGTGGCACGGCTGTCATAACAAACTCAGCGGCGATATGACAGCGCACCAGCACCATCATGTGCACCGAAGATGAATATCACGCAGCCACACAGCTGCTCGGGCTCTGTAACCGAAGCTGACATCAGCATCACATGCAGAAATGTATAACTGCTGGAGACGTGCATCCTTTTTTCTTCTCTTCACCTCCATGTTTTAACCGGGGCGCTGCGTTGCCACTGACCAACAGAGGGAGACAAACAGCAAAGCAGTGGAGGCTCTGAGCCGCGTTTTAAGAGTCTCACCAGGTAAGAACCGCACGAAACGCGGCATGAAATGGAAACCCCGACATCCGGAGGTCTGGTCCTCCAGCTCAGGCCCTGGACAAGGGAGAAGAATTTCTATTTGTTTGGTTGTTTGTTTCTTTTCACAACACAAGTCTGACAGGCCGTTCACACACACATCTAAGATTTTGAGTGGAAAGTTATGGCTGGAAATGACAACCACAGTTCTGCTGCTTCCCAATTTCACGACAGTTATCAGAATCAGACTTTCAACGCAGCGTGAGTTTGTTCTTTTGTCTTTTCAAATCGTATTTATAACTGCACACATTTATCTTTAAATAAATACAGCCAGACCTTTATCTAAGTTACTGTAACGCACAAACACAATCTATTTTAAATAATAACACAAATCCTTGTGTTGTTCCTTTTCTATTTTTAAGTGATAAATTGTTTTTTTACAGGTCAGCAACAGAATAAATATGGATTCTCTCATTTCAGCCACATGATCCAATCCCAATTTGTAAAAGAAACTGGTTCCATCTTCTGGGATTCCTACCTGTCAGGTTCCAGTCATACAGCTCGAGGACGTCCTGGAACAAGTAGGAGGCAAACAGCTCCAGGCCTCGGACACAGTAGTTCTGGACACAGGAGACAGACGGTGTGTGACATACAGTCCAGACTCAGGGTTCATGTAGATATGAGAGATAAGTAAATCCAGTTCTCTAACTTTATCACATAAGCCACTGTATCGCTGTAATCAACTTCAGCAGGTTAAAAAGAATCCCCTCTCGCTCCTCTGAAAGGATTAGCACCTCGGCTCGCCCGGGCGCCGAGGTGAGAGGGTTACACGTGCGGCTCAGCTCGATCAGGCTGAGCCGCTTGAGATAAAATAAAATAAGAAAAAGAAAGAAAGAAAGAGACAAAGGGGGGTGAAAAGGAGCCGGGAGATAAAGTGGGGTTTTACTGACCTCGGGTGTCATCTCCTCTATGAAGTGAATGGTGTAATCTATGTTGAAGCGGATCACACGGCACAATGGAATCTGTGAAGATGAAAAGGAGCAGAGGACAGGGAGAAGAAAGGACGGGCCGACTCATTACCATGGCGTTAGGTAGAGGTTACAGCTTTTCAAGGAAACTCATTAAAAACTCATCCCCGCGTGCAGAGCTGGTCCAGAGTGGAGCTCTCACGTGTCCAGAGAAGGTTCGAACCCCGCTCTGACTCGCTGTGTGCGGATATTAAACACCGAGACGTGTACACACACTCAATGACATGCACCTGACTCTTACAAATTAAGTAACTCAAATCTCACTGAAGAGATAAGCCTGCTCTTCTGTGTTTAATCTCCCTAGTTACACGCTCTTTGTTGTCTGAGCGCAGGGGGACATTTTAAGGGATTAACCTGGGAGTCACTTTCATTCCTGCCCATCCTGGCGGCTAACTAGCAGGAGGCTAATATCACCACGCTCCGAGGTTTTCTAATCCCCGCGCTGCCACAAAGCGTTTACCCCAGCTTTTAACAAGGGCTGCTTAAATTATCCAGTTTAAATCACGGCTAATCCTCTGAGCCCTTTTCAGACGAGGCAGATATTGACCGAGTGGTTTATTATTCAAACATGCAGGAGGACACACACACGTGTAGACGCTGACCCACAAAAAGCACACGTGGAATATTCACACTTTAAAAAGGGAGTTTTCAAGAAACCGGGTTTTGTTGCCACGATTTCTTATCTCGTTTGAACTTAAGAGTCGGGGGGGGGGGGGGTCGGGGCTCAAATGGCTGCAGAAAGAGCAGCGGCACTTTAAAGTCACAACCTCTCTCATGTTCAACAGTCACCGATGTTCGGAGGCGACGGAGACGACTCGGCACAAGGTCAACGCGCTGAGAGGAGGAGGACGTGGTCCAGGCGACAAAATGTCAAACGACTTAAAGCCAAATGCCAATATGAAGATATTTTTGAATAATGGGGAGTTCAAGGAGGAGGATATATTATATCTGCAGCCTTGACAGACACATAGAAAGAAGAAGAGCCATATTTGACGCGAAGAAGTCACCCGGTGTTTATCTCCAATATTCAGCCAGGAAACTTTTGAAAATATGATGAATTCTAAACAGAAATTGGTGGATTAGTTACAGCGACAGCTCTTTTGGTTAAGGAAGCCGGGGATCATGGGTAATATCCAGCGTTCAGGTGTGTTTCAGTGCAGTGAGGGAACTGTGTTATTGTTCTATCCCTCTGAGGGCTTTCCTTTGTCTTATGCCATTCTGGTGATATGTCCTCTTTGCAGGGTAAGAATAGCACAAAGTAAATAAAGTTTGTAGTTATTGTTATTAGATAAATACTTGTTTTTTTCAATGCACAACACTTGAATATGGAATTACTTTCTCTTAGTGAAATGCAGAGTTTAGTGAAGTTCCTTGTTTTATCCCTGTGGAGAGAAACACGTAAACATAAACAGTCGAATACTGATTGAGACGCCTGCCTCTGAAAAACACACGGAGAGAAACTGAAAACTCCAGGCAACTAAATAAATAACGATGACATGAAGCATAAAAACAAAAAGAGCAGACGCCCACTTCCTGTCAGAACTCTGAAGGCATCGTGGTGGGGAACAAAGCCGGCTTACGTTAGTGAGAGGACTGTGGGAGAAGAGGGAGAAGCCTTCGAACAGATACTCGTGGTCATCATACTCGATCACCGTCGGCCTGTCGGTCTGAGAGCAGGACACAGCAGGGCAGGTTGTTATACAGCGATTACACTGATGATATAAGTTCTGCTGTGTATAATATTCATAAAGACAGATTCCTACCAGGAAGTTGGTTGGCGGAGACACGGTGATCCTGTAGTGAAACAGTTTCCCTGAGTTGTTGTTCATGGTACGACACTGTTTCACCGCCTGAAAGAGAGAAAACACACAATCCCAATAACATTCATCAACTTAAAAAGTGAATTATATATGTATGCTTAGCTCTCACATTATAATAAAGCCAATGATGTGATTTTAAGTGAATATTTGGGCTGACTAGAATAATACCCATGCACCCGTGTGGCACAGCTTCAAGGTTAGGAGAGGGTGATTTATTCAGAGCGTGTCATACCTCCTCCCCCGGGTAGATGCTGTGGCGGATCCCTGTACGTCTAGCCTTGGCACTGCACTTACACAGGGGGCCATCATTCATCTGGACAGAAGGAAAATACGTAAATCAGACACAACCGCTCCACTTTGCCGGGTACAACACCGGAGCCGCGGAACATTTCACATCTCCTGAACGCACAGCCCTGACCTTTACTCCTCCACTGGAGCTTGGAGGTTTTTTAAAAGTTTTTCATGTGTGGTGGTGTCGGGCTGACGTGAAGGCTTCATCAAGACACAAAGTGAGAAACTGCTCACCTACAAGTTTGTCTGCAGTTTGTTGAACAGTTGGAAATCAGTCATTGACATTTCAAATCCGAAAAAACTGAACCTCAATTTTCCTTCCTCGTCTACTGAAGCATCATTTGCTAGAATGTTTTCAGAAGCTCCCAGAGACGTGAACTTGTTGCTCTGACACACACACACTGCTGGAAAACGCATTAAATGTTTGATAAAGTATTATATCTTGATGTATATATAAATTATAGATTCCCTGGCACCAGACTCCCAACACGTTTTCTTTCTTTAACGGGTCAGAGGTGCAGCTTCCCATTACTTCTCTCTCCTTCCTGATGAGACCTAGAGCCGGTCCACATTTGTCTTTTCTTCCTCCTACATCCTCCAAAACTAAATTAATAATATTATTTGACCTGAAGTCAAAGTGTCTGAGTTTTCAACCCATGTTTCTCTGCATTATTCAAAGTTCAGCAGGAGTTGGGAGATCAGATTTTTGGTCTATTCGCCACATTTTTGTCTGTTTTAGAATTGAATGAAGTCATATCTGTACTGTGCATATCGCCCTAGCTGTTAAATCCATATAGTTCAGGGTCTATTTTCTTTCTATGAGTAAAAATATTCTCTGGTGTTAGGGCCCAAATCTTTTGTTTTGGTCCTCAGGCTTCGATTTGAGTGATACTAATGTTGTGGCGTTGCTTAAGAAGAATAAAATGTAGAGGTAAAATGGCAAAATATGGTTTTGTAACATGATAAACCAAATTAAACATCCCTTTGTTAGGACAAACCAACCTGTCCCGGGTCGTTGTACCACAGCTCCTCGTGCAGGCGGTCGGGATGAGCTTTCTTCCTCTTGATCTCGGCGATGACATCAAAAACATCTGAGTCAGAGGAGCTGGAGCAGGTGCTTCCCTCGCCGTCTGACTCGCAGTCTGACTCACTGCTGCTGTTGTCTGGAACCAAAGTTCACAAAAGGTCCTCCATCATTAGAGCGTTGTAGGGCAGACAAGTGAAACATAATTCGCTGAGCCGGGAGCCGGTCGAGTGGTTAAGCCGCCCCCCCCCCCCCCCCCCCTTGCTCAGCTGTGCCCTCGCACACTATCACACAACACGAAGTCACAGGGAAGCAGTCTGTCAAAACGCCTCAGTCAGCTGTTTCAGAGGAATAATTATCCACACAATGCTGATGACACAGCAAACGTTCTTCTCTTCAATGTTTCATCAGGGAAACAAACGGTGTTTGCATCATTTATCAATCACTGCGTTGGATTCATTGATTAAATATTCCAGCTCATTGTACTTTCTTATTCATCTGCAGACTTTTATGATTCGGTGAGATTAAAGAGGAGCAGAGTCTCTAACACAGACATCTCATGCTTTCTTTATTTCTGTCACGGACAAGAAACCAAATAAGGATTATTATTATTAATCAGCTGAATAGTTTGTGGCTTTAGATGAGCAAATACTTCTATTATTATCATTTAACTTGAGTTATTTACTATAAAAACAATGCACCCAGTAAAAAAAATTGGTGTAACAAATCCAGAAATATTAAACCTTCAATTTTTTGGACAAACGACTAACTTGGCTGGATTATTTTTATTTTGAAACAGCACACATGTTCACATGGACACTAAAGCTTCTTTCAGACGTGCACTGAACTCTGGATAATCTCTAGAAACTTTCCAGAGGAGCTGAATGTGAGAACACAAATGTTAGAGTGAGTTGCTCCAGGTTAACTCCAGACTGTTACCTGCCAGCTCCCGAATAAAAACTCTGTCAGAGGAAGCTCAGGTGAGAACACACGTCTCGATATTAACCAGATTAAGACAGTAGAATAAAACACTGCCATGGAATCAAATTAAAAATTAAAACGTGATCTTATTCACATTATACAGACAAATATGTCTTAGTCATGAGCATTTCGCCACATTCATTTTGCTGTCGATGTGAACGCAGGCACAGCTGAGCCCTGATGAAGAGATGACATCACAGAACACTGTTTTGTTGATGCAGATTTTGATCAGCTATGAAACATACTGTGCTTACGTGTTTAGTTTTATTAGATCTCATTGAGCGAGACTGAAACTGTTGAGGCGCTGAAAGAGGCCGCGCAGATAAGATCATAAACACTGAGCTTAATCTCTGCCTCGACCTAATGCACGGCTGAGAACGCAGCCGGCCTTTATGGCGCATCAATAACAAAAGGTTGTCGACGAATGTGTTTATTGTTGAATGTTATTTAGCCGCTGCACTTACCGGCAACAACTTACACGAGTACAAACATAACACGACAGAACGTAATCAATCACTGGCGGCTGGAGGTAGAAAAAAAAAAAAACTAATGGTGATCTTTAGAGCCGGAAGATTAAAACAGAAATTATATCTCAGATTACATCACACTGGTGGTTTTTAATATGCACCGATTTTACATAATAACTCAACAGATCTATGTGAAAGAATAGACACAAGTCAAAAAATGCTCCATCCCTCAAATACATCGGGATTTAGATGTTTTAAAATATCAGGTTAAGCCAATCGGAGGCCGGGTGGACGCTTCTCAACTCGACCCACCTGGACCCTCATCCAGTTTGGTCTTGGGCGGTTCCCATGATGGCCGAGCAGCCTTGGCTCGGTCCTGCCTCCTCACCAGCTCCTCCTCGAAGCGTTCGTACAGGTCCCGCAGTTTACTGGTCCCCACGACCGTCGAGTCTCCCTGGAAAGAGAAACACACATTCAGACACAACATGAGAATCTGTGAGAGAGCAAAGAAGAACCAGGAGATTACACCGTCAGTGTTTAACACACTCACAGCAACAGGCGCTTTGTGAGTCACTCTGTCAGTGGATGTTATATTGGTCGAGTGTGACCTTGGCTGGTAGATGGATTTCACTAATACACTCTTGAAATATGATATGAGGAAAAACTTAGATATATCTGTTTATAACATATAACAGGCATCGATCGGTTCATGGACGGACAAAGACATAAAGTTAGGCTCCATCTCGACATTCACCTACACTTAAGTAAACTGAAGGACGGGTGAGCTCGCGTCCAGAATGTGTAATTCATGTGAAGCAAGAAGCTGAGGACACCATGAGGCAAGCGTTCACAGATAAAAGGTCAGAACTTCAAAAAGAGAAAAATGAGTCGCCAAAGTCCAAAAGATCCAGAGACGTCAGAGAAGAATACAAAAGGGTCGGGCGCCGATTTGTGAAGCGCGTCCAAGGCCGAAAATATAGAGTGTAAAAGAGAACTAGTCCAACTTTAACACTACGACCGAGGACAAAATTATAATGGAGGTAAATAAAATTAGGGAGGTCAAACCAAGCACTTCTCTTGTTTTAACTACCTTTAACAAACTGCCGGCAAATTATAATTTACAAACGATTAGCAGCTCAACATAGGACGTATAACTAAGACCACAGTACCACTTGGTCCATGGGGTCGTTGGAGTAGTAGTTCTCAGCGTGGGTGCAGCGGATCCAGGCCGGTTTCAGCAGGTCCTCCTCCTCTTTATAATCATCCCCCTTCAGCTTCTCCTTCTCCTTCTCTCGGTCTCGCTCCCGCTCCCGGTCTCGTTCCCTCTCTCGGTCTCTGTCGCTGAAGGTCTCCTCGGAGTCTTTGCTCCTGATGGACGTGTAGCTGCGCTCCCTGCTCTGACCCGTGGAGGCCTCCGACCTCCTGTCCCTCTCGTCTTCCCAGCGACTGCGTTTCCTGTCTCTGCTTGAGGAGCGACTGGAAATGACAGAAAGCAGGATGAGATAAAACCTGTCCTCTGTGCTTTTCACATCAAATTCAATATAATAACTAGGGGATTACACGTGTACCTGCGAGGCCTCTTCCTGGGCCTGTCAGATGACTGGGAACTCCGACTTTCTCTGTGTCGTTGCCGCTCCCTGTGAACAAACACACAAATACACAAACAGTGGTGAGGAACATAAACACATTTCACAAATGGATGTGATTCAGTAAAGCGCCGTCTGAGTACCTGCTGCGATCCCTGCTCCGGTGTCTGGGAGGAGTCCGGCCTCTGTCGTACTCAGACCTGTACCTTCCGCTCTCCGGCCTCATGCGCTTGTCCGGACTCCGCCCGCGGTCTTTCCTGTCCCCGGGGAATTCCATTTTGTGCCTCTCACCCTGGTTACCGTAGGCGTAGCCCTTCTGCCTGTGGTCATCATGGCGGTAGCCTCTTTCTGGAGACCTCCGGTTCTCCAGGGGTTTATCATACTTGTACTGACCCCCGGGCCTGAAGCTGTGGTCTGCTTGGGTTGAGGAGCTTGGGTTCTGTGTGTAGCCAGGACTGAAACTGGGAGGCGGGAATGGAGGGTGAGGAGGATGAGGGTAGTTCATGGAGTACGGAGAGTGGTAGCTCATTGACTGAGGAGCCATTTGGTGAGGCATGGACGAATGTGGTAACGGTGGTGGGGCCACAGGCGGCAGCATGTACGGGTGGTAGGCATTCTGAGCAGACACCTGGGAGCCTGGGGTCGGTCCGCCTGTGGGACCGGGCAAGGTGGGAGGTGGAAAGTTAGGTGGGGGTTCTAAGAAGCCCTGCCGGACTGGAGGCTTGGAGAAAGGTGGGCGCATTGGGCACTGGTTAAGAGAACCGGGAGACTGGGATGGTGCCGGAGGAGGGTATCCCATGAAGTCGGAGTGTTGAGGCATGTAGCTGCTGTTCCCATGATAGCCGGAGCTGGGAGGAGCCTGTTGATCGTAGTGGTATGGGGGCACAGGAGGCTGTGGGGGGGGTGGTCTCATGTTGGTGGGTTGGTAGCTTTGAGGGGAGCCGTGCTGGCCTGGAGGCATCCCGCCCCTGGGTCCCCCACGATCCTGCTGGAAAGACATGACTGTGGCTGCCAAAACAAATAATAACCAGGTTAAAATTCACATTTATTTAAGTTATTTTTACTTAATTGACATCAATGACATTAAATCACAGAGTAAATTAGTTTTAAAAGGCAATGGCACCAGTTCAGAAGTATGGAGACGTAGTTTCCTCGTTTTTTTTTTTACCCTTCAGTGTTTAAAGTCGCCCTGCTTCTTGTGTCTGAGACTTAAGTTACGTTTAAATTAGTTATGGTTAAGATAAGGAGCGGTTACTATTTTAAGGGAAACACAAGCGTTTTGTCATGTTAGTAATAGTAGTATGTTCTGTTGATGAATTTAATATCTTTACTGTTGTTTTCATGTTTCATTATTATAGGATTTTCTTCCTCTTCCCATTCAGTCACCAACTGTTTGTCAACTATTTACACTTTTTTGAAACATTTAGCTTTTATTTCTCTCTTTTACCGCCACACAGGTGTTTTTCTAGTTTTAGTTGTAGTGATGTTTGATGATTGTATGTTACAAATAATAATTATAAGTACAGCGTTATCTCATATTTCATATAATTGATTATACGACAGGGACGATGCTCATTAATCAACATTAAAATGACTGTAAATGAGAGAGAGTGCGCTCAAGATGGCAACCTAACATTAAAAAAACATAATGACTCGTTAAAGTCAACACATACAAACAATATACACAGACTAATATTCAGGCAATGCACAACAATGAGTAACAACACAACATACGAGACAAAGAAGAGCAAGTAAAGACCAACAAAGACAAAGTTGTCAGTAGACTGCCGGGAGTCTCATCTGCACATATCTGAATATCAATCAAGTAATTTTCCACATCTGAACCATAACTATTTACTTCTCTTGTCTGTACTGGGCGACAGAGAAGAACTTCTTCCACTGGGAATGATCCAGTCCCCTGCTGGGATACCTCTGGTAACCTGAGTTACTTCAGTGGAACATATCTTATGATATCTTATAAACTAGACAAAAGGTCTTATATTTAATGTATTTAAAGATTGTAGTGGTTTCATGTAAGATCTATTGTTATCACAGGCTCATTTAACTGCAGCTAAAAGTGGCCACAATAATCCATCGTGTAACGGAAGCTGGTGTCATTTACAAAAAGCAAATATATTAAAATACATATAAAATATATTAAGCTGCAGGAGCGTGGCCGGAAGCAGACGAGTGCACGTGAGTGTAAGTAGAGGATGAGCTCGTGTGGTGTGTTATTCACAGAAACTACTTTGAGCAACACGGTAGCAAACTAGCTAGCACATAATGCTAAGCTACATTGAGAACACATAGGAAACGACGAGGAGGAGGTGAAGCCACACAAACGTGTCTCTGTCTTCATCGTCCGGTCACAAACCAACAGCTGTTAGAGTCCGACATGTTTTTAATTGATGTTTAATTCAGTTAATTTCAAAGATGATGAGCAGAACGATGACTTACCTGCTAGGTACCACGCTTTCCGTGAGGCCGGGTTTCTGGCCGGAGCGTTTAGGAGACGGGACACGGGAATGGACCAATCACCATCAGCGGTTTGGTGCTGGCCAATGAGAGACCTGGAATCATTTCCGGCCCGGTCGACTGTCAGTGTAGCACAAAAACAAATAGTAGAAATTAAATGAAATTAAATGAAACGACATCAAATAAAATAATAAAATAATATAATAATAAAATATAAACTCTTATAATAAATATTTACTAAATAATAGAATAGAATTTAACAAGGAGGAGAATTTAAAGAGTAGTTGAGAGTGAAATGTCCCTGTTTAAACAAGATGGCCCTCATATTATTTATTTTATTATTTTTGGCTTGAGAGCTGGATTTGGAAAAGTAAGAAGGTAAATATTATTAATGTAACACTTTTCACAGAGTCACACATTTTAAAACAGGAAACAAATATACACAAACACACTAAATATGTGACATTGTCTTTCCACATAGAAAAAAATCAATTTTTGCTGAAGTGACTGAAAAACTTAACGTGACAGTAAAGTCTTGATGTTTGATTGACTTGTTCAACATGATTAATGGATTATTTTTACAACATTTTTATTGAATATATTTTTTATATTAATCTGGACCCTGTGTTTACGTCAACATCGTCTTGGTATATTTTAAAGTCTCTGAAATAAACCATAATAATGACTTAAAATAGAAAATAAAGACTAAATACTGTCACGTGTACTTCCACCCTATGTACACTAGAGAGCAGCAGAGTTTTTTGGATGCATGAGAGTGAGCCTGTGCAACATTACTATGGAAACACACTATAATCACTCATCTGTGGAATGAATGAGCAAAACATCTCATCCAACACATTACAATCTCTGCTTCAGGCTAAACTCTGTCAGTGAACTTTTACAGAACCTGGGAACCTTGTGCTCAGAGTCATGAATATTCTGCTTTATTGTGAGAGCAGAGTCCATCAGACCTCATCTTCCCATTGATCCCAGCACGTCTCAGGAGATACTGGTCTGAATACATGGCTCGGCGCCCACTTGTTAACCTGTGGTACCAGTGTTGAGCTGCGGTGATGATGTGCACCGTGCGCTTCTCGCTGGCTGAAGGTCAAGGTTCACGAGCCCACACAGTTTCCTCGGAGGAGACGCCTACATCGTGTACCGACCACTAATTACTCGACTTGGGAAATCATGTCTCCTTGTTGGAGGGCTTGTTTTTCCTACTTTCCCTGTTTTGTAATATTCCTCATGACGGATCATAACGCTGCAACATACAGTGATATTCTAAAATCTATTTCTCTCGGTTGGAGGAAGTCATGTCTGATCTATCACCAACACGATGAAGTGGAAAACCTTGAAAAAGATTCCACAGCTATTATTCTCATTACTGGTTGATCTGCTGATTTTCTTGCTTCCAATTAACCAATTAAATGCTTGGGATATATCATAGATTGGGAAGTGAAGCCAAAGCATCCAAAGCCCCCTGGTGGTCATAAACCTCGCCCCTCCATGTTAACAGAGGGGACAGGGACCAAACTGATGTATGTTCCAGTGTTTCTGATAAGTTTTGGTTTTAATTATAATTAACTATAAGTTTCCCTTTTATGAAACTGCTCTACCTAAGTCATAAAAACCAAAGACTCTTCCGGTCGGAGCCGATCAATCTGTCTCTGCCGTGTGTTTTCCATCAGAATGACTCATTGAAAACTAAACAAAAACATGAATATTTACGTGTGTGAATGTCAGGGATTTGAATAAGCCGAGTTTTTATTGAAGAATAGATTTGATCCAACTTATTGTTTTTCCTCTGACGTGTCTGATGGTCAGAACGAGTCCATTATGATTCACTTCAGGTTGCCTCAGGCTGCATTATTATTCTGTGTGTTGGTTGACTCCTCAAATACAGAAAAGAAAATACCTTTCTCAAGAGAAAAATCCGGGCACCAAGCCTCTGCTGCACTTCAGAGATGATGAATGAAATCTCAGAAAAGTGACATAATGAGCTAAATTAATATCCCACTATTGGCTTACGTCCTTCAGCAGATAGATGTCCTCTTAGATATTGATAATTCACTTTGTTATTTGTGTGATTATAAATAGACAAGGAGCTAAAAGGTGAAATCACTGGATTGATTCATTGAACACAGCGCTGACTCTGCACTGACGGCCGGTTTAGAACCGACACCTCGACCGAGTGAGTCAACGAGCGGAGAACAAAAGGTTGAACTGCGTTTTGCTCTCGGTCTGAAAAACACGCTGCACCGAGCGGCTGTGGAAACGCACATTACTCTCCCTCATAATGACAGATTCAGGCCGGGGGAGGAAATGGTTTTTTGTTTTGCTCGAATGACACGGTGGGAAAGTGGAGAGATGTGTCCTCGTGCAAAGGTTGAACCCCTGAATATTTACATGCTTGGCTCAACCCCAGGAGGATTTAAACGATGGGTTCGAATGTTAATATCTGATTAACCTCAACTCATCTACAATCAATCTCAAATTAACCTCACATGTCCCAGTGTAAATAGTTTTTTTTAACTACCTGTTCTTATTCAATGGTATTGGTTTGAAATTTAGCAGGATTACACAAAAAACCTTTTCATTTGGAACCAAACTGCATGAATTCTGTATATTATCTCTTGAAATGTGAATGTTTTCATCAAGATCCAATAATTATTCTCATCAAAAAATGTTTCTTACCTTGGAAAAGGTAACTATCGTAGTAAATGAATTAGGTGTCAATACGTGTTTGTGTTTAAAAAATCAAATAAAAAACTAATTAAATCAGATTTATTCTGTATGAAAGGTTTTCTGTGGTCAGGAGAGAAGCACCATTTTCTCTGTAAGGCCTCATTTAAATGCAAAATACAAATACAATAGGTATATGAATTTATCAACAGCTCAGCACGAACTCTAACTCTAACCCTAACCCTAACCCTAACCCGCCGTGGTAAACATTTCTTGTGTGAAAGCATCAGAAAAATCAGCATGATTTCCAGACAAATGAAAGATACAGACGCAAACAGTGGAGAAGAGGAATAATTACATGGACCACAGCAGCACCTCAGACGACGCTGATGACCCAAGTTTCCACTGGAGACACAAACTTCTCTCAGGTCTTTCATAGATGATGAGTTTTACTTTCTTTAATCTCTTATTAGTATAATTAGAGGCTGTGAAACAACCCAGAGGAACTCCTCTCTGCAGCGTCTGGTTCTGATTTCATGAAACATCGCCTCGTCATTGTCACCAATCAAGGTCGAGTTCAGACTCTCGCTAAAAAACATGGCTCCTCGCTCCCACTGCTCCCGAGTAATGATGTTTTCAACCTACATGCATGTTGTCTGTGATAATTTGTCCGAGCTTTGATTCCCGTGTTCCGGTCGAAGCGCACGGAGAAACACTTAGTCGCCCTCTCGCAGCCGGTCGGAAAAGCTTAATGTGTTTTCCAGGGAGAGCGACTGTCGGCTGCTCTGCCTCAAACTGAGGCTTTTTGCAGAATTAACCAGAAAAGCTGTTTTATATTTATACTGTACATACATTTATGGAACTAAAAGGGTGGTTCGACATTTTGGAAAACATATTTGTTTTGCTGCGTAGAGCTAGATATAGTTTCTATACCGGATAATGCACGTACCTGCATCAAGTCTGATTGGACTCTATCAGCATAATGCATGTATGTGTGTTGAGATTGACGTCATTTAAGGGGTTGAAAGATATTTTCTGTGTCGGGTGGCTGCAAACATTCTGATATTATCCCTTTAAATGTGAATGTTTCATCAAGATCCATTAATTATTCTCAACAATAATGTTGTAAATGTAAAATCCTGATCTAATGGGTTCTTCCTTGACCCAGTATCATGTAATCGTGCTACCATCCAAACAAACCAACCAACAAACAAAGGTCACTTCCTCTAATTAGGTAAATTAAGTTCAATTAAGTTAATTCATTAAGTGGCAATAGGTGTTAGTGTTTAAATATCGAATAAATAACTAATAAAATCAGATTTATTCTATAGGAAAAGCTTTCTGACCCACGTACAGGGAAGACTGCAAAACTCAGCTTCCACATCTGGACTCTGGACACAGGATCATGTGGTTGACAGTCAGAATCAGTCCAGATGTTGAGGTGCAAGGACCAAACCTGAACCCGAGGAGCTGCTGATGTCTTGTATTCAGTATCATCTCAGGCCAACGCAGTAAACTACAGGTGAGTCAGTAAAAAGTGATCTGACTATAACCATGATCAGAAATGTTTAAAGACTAATTGCAATGTAAGATTCAAATTCACAGTCTCATAGAGACAACGTGATTTATTGTTTCCAGTCTCACGAAAATGACGCGATGCTCTTGATTAGTTCAGCAGCGTCCTCACAGTGTGAAGCGCCCGCGCATACATGGAAACACATAATTGCAAAAGTAACATGCGGGGCTGGAACACAGTTTTCATCAGTTATATCGAAGCGCTGGGAAGAGCAATCACATTTCCCAGAAGAGTCCGGGTCGGGGAGTTGACTTGTTCTCGGCTCAGGTGCGGCCGACCTCGCTGATGCTCGTGTTTTGTACCTAATTACGTTTTTAAGTCGACCAAACAACCTGCAGAAGGAGCTGAGATCAGAGGGTTTGTGTTGTAATGTTGTTGCTTTTGTTTGAAAGTGTAAAATGTGTAGGATTCTCCATCAGTCGTCAAACCAAGGACCGTTTCTGAATGAAACAGCCTTCGACAGGGCGCCATCGAGGAGAAGCTGAAACAACAGGAGAAGAAAAGAGATAGAACTCAAACAAAGAAGACACAGAGAAAGAGAAAGAACTAAGAAACACATCAGCAGATGCATTGAATCCCCGTTGACCTTGAAAAAGAAAAGTTGTTGTCCTTCCTCCTCTTGTTTACAACAATAACCTTTGTGGTTAAAGTCACATCACAACAATCAGAGTTAATACAAACTCAGTCCACACTGAAAATGTATTGTAGTTATAAAAAACCACATGATTAAACTCAGATAATCTTAAATACTAATAGATGTATAAAACATTATGTTCTTACAGGTGAGGTTTCAGTCTCTTGCTACTCATCTCAGTCTGTATGATGAATACTGATGTTCTGTTTTCCTGCTGAATGTGTGAATGCAGCTGTGGATCTATTATAAACCGGAGCTCGGGTACAGTATGTGACATTATTCTCTCTGAGGGATTCTACTGCCACTTGAAGAAAATGAAATGGAAATGAACTTCTAGAATCATGACGTCTTTCATCAGAAGAACACGAGCGGCGTGTTTGTCTGATTGATTCTCTGCAGAGCGCCGCTCACTGACCCGGGTCCCCTGAGAGTCTGATGTCAACGACCTCATATCCTGCGCCTCGCCAATCTTGAAGAAATGTGTTGGCGCTGTGAGAGATAGTTCGGTGGTTGAGCCAATCAGAACCGAGCAGATCCAGACAGGGTCCCAGTTTGATCCAATCCCTGCTGGCCGAGTGAGGAGGTGGCGTGATGATAGGTCACCGAGCTCCACCGAGCAAAGTGAGCATTTCCTTTTACTTCTACTTCTGCAGGAGACAGATGTTGTTTGATTGACAGGCAGCTTCTCTGAGTGACAGGCTGCTGGGGTGGCCACTGGTCTGAGGAACCTCTCACACCTGATGGATTCACACTGAAGGGAAAAGTCTGAATAGAGCATCAAGAGTGAATAGAGTATCAAGTGGGAATAGAGCATCAAGGTGTGAATAGAGCATCAAGATGTGAATAGAGCATCAAGATGTGAATAGAGCATCAAGATGTGAATAGAGTATCAAGATGTGAATAGAGCATCAAGGTGTGAATAGAGCATCAAGGTTTGAATAGAGCATCATGTGTGAATAAAGCATTAAGGTGTGAATAGAGATCAAGGTGTGAATAGAGCATCAAGATGTGAATAGAGCATCAAATGTGAATAGAGCATCAAGTGGGAATACATCATCCAGTGGGAATAGAGCATCAAGTGGGAATAGAGCATCAAGGTGTGAATACAGCATCAAGGTGTGAATAGAGATCAAGGTGTGAATAGAGCATCAAGGTGTGAATAGAGCATCAAGATGTGAATAGACCATCAAGTGGGAATAGAGCATCAAGTGGGAATACATCATCCAGTGGGAATAGAGCATCAAGTGGGAATAGAGCATCAAGTCGGAATATAGCATCAAGTGGGAATAGAGCATCAAGTGGGATTAAAGTGTCAAGTGTGAATAGAGCATCAAGTGTGAATAGAGCATCAATATGTGAATAGAGCATCAAGGTGTGAATAGAGCATAAAGTGGGAATAGAGCATCAAGTGTGAATAGAGCATCAGGTGGGAATAGAGCATCAAGATGTGAATAGAGCATCAAGTGTAAATAGAGCATCAAGGGTGAATAGAGCATCAAGTGGGAATAGAGCATCAAGTGGGAATAGAGCATCAAGTGGGAATAGAGAATCAAGTGTGAATAGAGCATCAAGTGTGAATAAAGTGTCAAGTGGGAATAGAGCATCAAGGGTGAATAGAGTATCATGTGTGAATAGAGCATCAAGTGGGAATAGAGCATCAAGTGGGAATAGAGCATCAAGTGGGAATACAGAATCAAGTGGGAATAGAGCATCAAGTGTGAATAGAGCATCAAGTGGGAATAGAGCATCAAGTCGGTAACAACCTGGGCTGAGATGTAAATTGTAATCAACCGTTGACGCCAGAAACCATTTCTTCCTCATCATGTTGTCCATAACATTTTGTTGATTTGTCAAATGAAGCCTCTTCTAAATAAACAGCTTGGCGCCGCAGCTGCACTTTGTAATTCATGAGCAGCGTAAGCTCTCAGGATCTTAGTGAAGTGTTTCCTTAATGTGTCCAGTCAGCTGTTTCAAATCTTTGACAAGTCTGCTGTTGTAAGAGCCGTCGTCCTCGCGGAGGCAGCAGCAGCAGCCGAGCGGATCAAAGCCCGGATCAGTGCACTGAACCTGGGGGAGTTGATCATTCAGAGGCAGATACAGGACCAGCTGATATCGTGTCAAACAGTTTATACTTTCCTTCAGAAGAGGAGGAGGAGATCTGAGAGTTGTGTTCGAGACTCAGGTCTCATTGGACAGATTCACTTCTGACTTAAAGATGTAGACATATCTTATCTGTTTATTCAGACCCTCTGATTATGTATCTGTTCCGAACACATAAAAAATGACGCTGACTCTGAGTCAGGAAAGTGAACCCAATGCAGATGGGCCTGAAACATGTATTCTCTCAAATGACCCGCAGGGGGCGACAATGAGAAAATGTCTCTACTTCTCACTTTATAACGTCAGGAAACATTTTCCTGTGAAGTTTCTCTCTCGATCTCTAGTTTCAAGTTTTCTTCAACACAGCTGATGTTCATTTTGTAAGTTATTGTCTATTTAGAGTCAAATAGAGGACAAAGCACCGTGTGCACCGGGGCCTGTGTGATTGACAGCTAGCAGCGTCCAATGGGTGGAGGTGGGCGTGCACTGTCCTCGAGCTCTCCACCCTCCGCTCCTCCAAATATGGTCACTTCTGGTTTCATAAAACCAATATGGCGCCGGACAAACTATCAAACTGGATTAAACCAATAGACGACATCATAATGGGTTCCCAAATATGGTTTTAAATAAACAATATTGTCACGAAACATACTCACTCTGAATAAAAATAAAGAATATGTCTTAAATACACACAAATACTGATCAGTAAAAAGTTCATGACCCACAACTCGAGTTCTGGTTAACTATGATCCAGAAGAATAGAAATCGATGGTGTTCTTCTAAATGCTCCATCCCTCATTTCCTCTCAGACACAAACAGAACGAGAAGTGAATCTCAATCTCTGCACCAGACAACCAGAGTCTGTCTCCTGTGGAGTTTCATTTAATCCGTGTTCCTGGACCTCGCTCTAAATTGTGCTTTACATAAGTTTTTTTTAGAACTGGAACATCATAACACATCATTCAAATGAAACAAGGACTTCAACTCAGAGCTCCAAGGATGACCACGCAGGGCTCGTGCTGTCAGGCAGAAGATTCAATTTAAAATCCAATGCAAGTTACATGATGTACAAATACAGACAATGGGACGGAAGCAGTAAAGTGTGTTGATTTAAAGTTGTGAGAGTAAAAGTCATGTAACGCCAGAATAATCCCTGTAAAGATAATTAAAGTTTTCATTACAGCTCAGATTTGATCTGATTTTTATCGTATGAATCCCACTCTGCTCATCAGGTGTTCCTCTATTTGTCTCCCTCACAAATAACCATAAAACAACATCCTGTACCTGTTTGATTTAAAACATGAGAGGAAGTACAGACCCTGCTGAATGAATCTGTGTCCTTCACTCCGAAGCAGATGGAGATGATCAACATGTCAAACGCATCTCGCACATAATCTGAATTACAGAAAATAATGTTCATGGCAGCTGCACAAATCAACAAACGCACAACTTTGTACGAGCGACACTGGTCATGCATTAACATTTTTTATATAATATCTATTGCACAGCCGTGTTGAGTTATTGAAAATGACAGCCAGGGTCCTGATGAGCGATCACGTCCGCTGCTCATGTTTGAACAGATCATCATCCAGCTCACGTCCACATGGAGCCCGTGGGTCCGGACTCTGAGCAGGAGGTTCCACACGGCCGATCAGGGAAGTCGGTGGAAATGAAAGTAATAAGGTTTATTTAAAGCTCAGCAGCCGGCTCTGTCACAGGCTCCATCACTGACTCGTTACTGATCCTGGATCCACAACCTGAATAACCTCCGGTGGTTATTCAATTAAACAGCCACGGCTCAAATGTAAAGATCTGTCTTCTCAACTGAACTAGGACGGAAGTAAAGACACAACCACATTTCACATATGATACAATAGAAAAAGAACAAATCCACCTTTCTACTCATCAGATTAAAGCACAGTGGTTTTCATCATGGGGCACGAATGTTGCAGCCATATGAGAATTAATGTCGGCTCCTTTTGTCGTGAGCAACAAGTCCGAACTCCATTTCTCAAAGGTTGAATTGTTTGTCATTTATCATTTTTGTATATTCTTTAAGATATTTCCAGTTGGCGGGAGCGACTGGTTCCAGCTGCACGGCCTCTGCTTCTTGATTTCCATAAAACATTCAACAAAAACAAACTGGACAAGGTCTCCTAGGGCTGAAAAGAGAAATGTTATTAATAACCCTGCTGCACCTTCACTTCCAGGTTCAAGGTCGTTTTGTGAACCTCCACAGGATGTTGTTGCCTCCAGCTTCTGATAACTTCTGACCTTGACTTAATGAATCGCTCTTTTCTTCCACAGTGTTTTGCAATATTTTCAGAAATGCATTCTTAAAGAAGACAAACCTTTCAGTCTTTTTGTCCATTTTCATTTTCCTATTCTCTTTGCCTCCCTCGCCGGCGCCTCAGTCAGTCCCGTGAGTCAGGCCGGACACGATGATCCCAGCTGGACAAACACACTCAGGTAAACTGCAAGGAAAAGAAAAATTATACACACATCCGACCAATCATGCAAAAATCTCTGATGCAGTTTGAAGTGTGAATCTTCGCCAAGTGCCATCGTCCTGATTGCTCGAGCTCGGCGTGCAAAACATTGAGCGAAATTAATTTTTAAAAATGTCATTCCACGATTCCAATCCTAAAAAATATGCACTTCCTACACCCAGTGTCGGGACTCATCTCCTCAGGCTGTCAGGGGACATCCGTCAACAGGACTGTGGACACGAGTCACGAGTCCTGTTGAGCAAACTAAGAGTCAGATGTTCTTCGTGTAGATGATTAGATAATGTGTTTGTCTGTGTTAGTGCAGAGGGACAGAGCAACCCAAGCTCTGTGTTGAGGATCCAAACAAAAACAACACTAAAGATACACGCAGCTAAAATAAGGAAATAAGTAAAGGATACAAATAAAGAAACGACACACAAGGCAAATCAGTAAATTCAATATCCAAGCAACTGGAAAGTATGAGTCAGACACAAAGAAAATGCAAAAAGTCATCTATATATATATATATACAGATATATATTTTATTTAAATAAAATATATATCATAGATAAAAGATATAAAAAGTGAAGTAAAAAGTGAAATGCAAGATGCAAGACAGTGAACAGTGTCAGATTGCAATATGTGAGGGTACTGAAGACACGTGTGAGGACCGAAGAAACGTGTGAGAGGACCGAAGACACATGTGAGGGGATTGAAGACACATGTGAGGGGACTGAAGACACATGTGAGGGGACTGAAGACACGTGTGAGGGGACTGAAGACACGTGTGAGGACCGAAGACACATGTGAGGGGACTGAAGACACATGTGAGGGGACTGAAGACACGTGTGAGGACCGAAGACACGTGTGAGGGGACTGAAGACACGTGTGAGGACCGAAGACACATGTGAGGGGACCGAAGACACGTGTGAGGACCGAAGACACGTGTGAGGGGACCGAAGACACGTGTGAGGGGATTGAAGACACGTGTGAGGGGACCGACGACACGTGTGAGGGGATTGAAGACACGTGTGAGGGGACCGACGACACGTGTGAGGGGATTGAAGACACGTGTGAGGGGATTGAAGACACGTGTGAGGACCGAAGACACGTGTGAGGGGACCGAAGACACGTGTGAGGGGATTGAAGACACGTGTGAGGGGACCGAAGACACGTGTGAGGGGACTGAAGAAACATGGGAGGGGACCGAAGACACATGAGAGGGGATTGAAAACACGTGAGAGGACCGAAGACACGTGTGAGGGGACCGAAGACACATGTGAGGGGACCGAAAACACATGTGAGGGGACGGAAGACACGTGTGAGGGGACCGAAGACACGTGTGAGGGGACCGAAGACACATGAGAGGGGACCGAAGACACGTGTGAGGGGACCGAAAACACGTGTGAGGGGACCGAAGACACGTGTGAGGGGACCGAAGACACGTGTGAGGGGACCGAAGACACATGAGAGGGGACTGAAGACACGTGTGAGGGGACCGAAAACACATGTGAGGGGACCGAAGACACATGTGAGGACCGAAGACACGTGTGAGGGGACTGAAGTCCAACAACAGGCTGAGCAGAGGAGTAAAGGATTTGTTGATCTCAAATAAACCACAAAGGTGAATCGGACGCAGACAAACGGCAGAAACAGGATCGATGGACAGAATAAGAAAGTCTTCAGCTCAGCAAACACGTAGTTTGAGATCTGACCTCAGGTTACAACTATTCAGTTAAAGGTCGATAAATAACTTTCCCTCTCGACTCGAGAGCAGTTGAACCACACGACAACAAGGTTCCCACTAACAGCCTCCACCGGAGAACGGGTCCTACGAGCTGTTAGCGGGACGTCACCGACACAAACACTCGATGAGACGAGTCTAACGCGATAATGGATCTGAAGTGGGGCCGAGGTCTGGAGAGAGACCAGCTACCTGATATCACAAAGAATAAATAATAACCTCACCTCACTTTATCACGAGCAAATAGAGCAATTTGACTAAAGGGTGAAATTTGACATTAAGAGTAAATGGCTCATTAGAGCTTCTGCAAAAAAAGGCTGCTCTACATTTAGCATGAGGCTTCCTGCTCAGTGTGCGAGCTGTGAAGGGTTTAATGTTGTCTGAGTTGAGTTTGAGTCGTGGGATCATCGAAGTTAAAGAGGAGAAAAGTTTTGTAATGTGCAGGGAACTTTGTGGAGGGAACATTTTAAATCCTATAACTTCTTAAATTAAACAAAAACACATTAGAGCTTTTACCAGTTTGTCTGAAGTCGGGAACAATTGGTTCTTAACCTTTGTTTCAATCGTCTCAGCAGATGGAGAATTTCAATACAGTGCAATACTCGTACACATTTCAATAAGTCAGTAATAACCAGACGTTACAGTGCAGTGACTCTTCTTCATCTGGTAAGTGCTGACTTACATGGTGCATTAAGTCCTTAATAGAGAGACACTCTAAAATAATAAATAGATGTATTTGTAAAAGGCTCGTCACATTATCAGGGACATTAGGGGATCGGTGTGTTGTGTTGTTTGTGTAGTTAATGTCTGAACACAGCAGGTTGTATATCACATGAGGACACTAATGCACACCAACCACCTGTTTCCTTGGTGATTGCAGTTTTCCTTTCAAACCGCTCGGATTCAAAACTGATATTTGTGAAACAAAAACATTCTTTGTGTTTTCTGATTTGCTTCCATTGACTCACACGAGGGTTTTTCTTCTCGTCCGTATAGAATGAGAGTGAAGTCGAGTTTCTCCTGATCGTTTCTCCTCATCGTTTCTCCTCATCGTTTCTCCTCATCGTTTCTCCTCATCGTTTCTCCTGATCGTTTCTCCTCATCGTTTCTCCTGATCGTTTCTCCTCATCGTTTCTCCTCATCGTTTCTCCTCATCGTTTCTCCTGAGAATCCAAACTAAGTGCTGGTATTTCTTCCTTCCACCATCGAGGCTCCTCAGACTCCAGCCGTCATCCGGTCGTTTCCCTCCTGAGAGACACATCGACCTGTACTGTTGACGAGCAGCAGGGGGTCCCACAGCGTGGACGCTCTACGCGGGGCTGAAGAAAGCCTCTTACATCAACGCTCCAGAAGGACGACGAGTATCAGGGCTCATCCTGGGGGTGAAGCCTTCACACTGTAATAACTACCTAGTGCTCTCCTGATTCCAGACGTGAACAAGCAGGAGCCTCAAGCCACTTTGACTGACACACTACAGAGAAAACCACAAGAGGAGGTGTCACAGATCCAAAAGGCTGGAGGGACCATGGACGTCCACACGGAGACACGTCCAGCTGATGGTGAGATGTTTGGATCAAAGCGCTCGACCCACGTCCCCGTCACCGTCCTTGGCTTTGATGCCACGAGGCCAAACATCATCTTTGTCAACGCAGCTCCGGCTCGATTGTCGTCTCTTCTCTGTGAAGACGTATTTGAAGGAAGTGATGGATGTCATCGTTAAAAGGTCGGCCTCATTAGCATTCTCTAAAAGCTCTTCCATTAGGCAGAAACTGTGGATTTTCAAGTCGCCTCCTGTATATTTTATATCCTGAATATATTCCGGTTTGTTCCTTTGAGGAGAAAAAGGAGCTGTCACTCCTCCCAGCACATTAGAGAACAGATGAGCAGTGAATGCTCAAGTACTCCCTCTGGAATTCTCCCTGCAGTCGGGCTCCATGGTTTTATACTGAGCCTCAGATCTGATCAGGAGCTCGTGCTCAGACGCCTCGGGCTCTGCTCACAGCGTACATATTATATTCATATTATAGAACTTTCCTTGGTATATAGAGATCCTTTATAAGAGGTGCTCAGCCACTCTATTAATAAAGATGTACTCAGGCTCTCATGAATAGGTTTCACTGGTGGACTAGTGCACATTTTTCTGAAAATGTGTTTTCGTTCTTAACACAAAAATACCTCGGTTAACACGAAAACACAAAAACAGTCATTACTTGATCCATTATTCAATGGGCCCTTTCCTAGTTTCATCCTTTTACCAATTTCCCTTAGAATCTGTTTTTTGCATAATGCTGCTGACAAATCGACCAACAAACAAACAGACGAGTGGAAACAGAACCAGGTTAATAAACAGTTCTGTCCAGGTCCAGTGGGCTGCTGATGCTTCATGACAGAGGAGGAGATTGTTGAAGTGGATCGTCCTCAGTGTTGTGTAACTCTGCATTTATATGTAAACACGTCTGTTATTCAAGGGTCGAAGCCACAGACGGTCCACAAAGACGGAGACAGGTCCAAAACTGACTGGATCTGGATCTGGACACGTCATGTCCTCCATCTTTATTTGGTATTTGGCATGGTTTTATTGGCCTCGTGTAAACAAAGGATTTAATCACAAACCAACACTGAAAACTTCCCGAGCTTCATTTCTCTGGAAGGAGTTTCTCAAAAGGTCAAATCTCCGTGACACTAATCTTCAGTTTGCTTGTGGACAAAAGGTCGAAACCTGCCTCTCGGCCAACGTGTTGCATTAGCATTGATTTGAATTATGGAACCATTATAATGTCCATGAAGGTCGTGACCTGCAGGAGCGAAGCAGCGGCAGGTGTACCAGACATCTGTTGTCATGGTAGCATAATAATCAGATCATGTTCGAGGATCTTTGTTTTGAAAAGTCATGTGTTTACGTCCAGTGGAGTTTTCTCCATTATTCTCTCAGCAGCAGGAAACACCAGGAGAGAGAAGTGAGGGAATCAGGGCCACCGAGCTGCAGCAGGTTTGTGTTCAACGCTCCGAGCTGCAGGAGGTTTCTGTTCAACACTCAGAGCTGCAGCAGGTTTCTGTTCAACGCTCCGAGCTGCAGCAGGTTTGTGTTCAACGCTCCGAGCTGCAGCAGGTTTGTGTTCAACGCTCAGAGCTGCAGCAGGTTTGTGTTCAACGCTCAGAGCTGCAGCAGGTTTCTGTTCAACGCTCAAAGCTGCAGCAGGTTTCTGTTCAACGCTCAGAGCTGCAGCAGGTTTGTGTTCAACGCTCCGAGCTGCAGCAGGTTTGTGTTCAACGCTCCGAGCTGCAGCAGGTTTGTGTTCAACGCTCCGAGCTGCAGCAGGTTTGTGTTCAACGCTCAGAGCTGCAGCAGGTTTCTGTTCAACGCTCAGAGCTGCAGCAGGTTTGTGTTCAACGCTCAGAGCTGCAGCAGGTTTGTGTTCAACGCTCAAAGCTGCAGCAGGTTTGTGTTCAACGCTCAAAGCTGCAGCAGGTTTGTGTTCAACGCTCAGAGCTGCAGCAGGTTTGTGTTCAACGCTCCGAGCTGCAGCAGGTTTGTGTTCAACGCTCAGAGCTGCAGCAGGTTTCTGTTCAACGCTCAGAGCTGCAGCAGGTTTGTGTTCAACGCTCCGAGCTGCAGCAGGTTTGTGTTCAACGCTCAGAGCTGCAGCAGGTTTCTGTTCAACGCTCAGAGCTGCAGCAGGTTTGTGTTCAACGCTCCGAGCTGCAGCAGGTTTGTGTTCAACGCTCCGAGCTGCAGCAGGTTTGTGTTCAACGCTCCGAGCTGCAGCAGGTTTGTGTTCAACGCTCCGAGCTGCAGCTGGTTTGTGTTCAACGCTCCGAGCTGCAGCAGGTTTCTGTTCAACGCTCAGAGCTGCAGCAGGTTTGTGTTCAACGCTCCGAGCTGCAGCTGGTTTGTGTTCAACGCTCAGAGCTGCAGCAGGTTTCTGTTCAACGCTCAGAGCTGCAGCAGGTTTGTGTTCAACGCTCCGAGCTGCAGCAGGTTTGTGTTCAACGCTCCGAGCTGCAGCAGGTTTCTGTTCAACGCTCCGAGCTGCAGCAGGTTTCTGTTCAACGCTCCGAGCTGCAGCAGGTTTGTGTTCAACGCTCCGAGCTGCAGGAGGTTTCTGTTCAACGCTCAGAGCTGCAGCAGGTTTGTGTTCAACGCTCCGAGCTGCAGCAGGTTTGTGTTCAACGCTCCGAGCTGCAGCAGGTTTCTGTTCAACGCTCAGAGCTGCAGCAGGTTTCTGTTCAACGCTCAGAGCTGCAGCAGGTTTCTGTTCAACGCTCCGAGCTGCAGGAGGTTTGTGTTCAACGCTCCGAGCTGCAGCAGGTTTGTGTTCAACGCTCAGAGCTGCAGGAGGTTTGTGTTCAACGCTCCGAGCTGCAGGAGGTTTGTGTTCAACGCTCAGAGCTGCAGCAGGTTTGTGTTCAACGCTCCGAGCTGCAGCAGGTTTAACATGAGACGATCGGACACCTGGACAAGCAGCGACTGTTTGAAGACTGAGAGGAACATGATGAACTACATGAAGCACGTTTGAAATTCGTTTTTATGGTCGAATGTCATTTTGCAGATTTGTCGGTTCTGGCAGTGTTTCAGAACTGGTTTCATTTTAAAAGATTGGATTTCATACCAGTATCGTATCACACCTGAACAACACCCAACCCTACTGGTCACAGGTTCCATAATAAGAGGTAGATATAGATATAGCTCATATCCATTTAACTCTCCCATTCTTTAATAGATGTTTCGTGAATTTAAGCCAAATACAAGCCGATAATCCTGCTCAGTTTTTAAACCTTTAGCTTTGTCAAGTGAAAAACTTTACAACCGTCTCTTTTTCCATCGTTAGACACAAACTCATGGAAACTAATTAAATGCGTTTTCGAACCCTTATGTTCTGAAGTGTCCCTGCCTGTTAAAGCAATTTACCTTTTATAGAGATAATTGTTCAATCTAGATGCTGAATGTAAACGTTGAATGTCTTTTGTGCAGAGTAAAGTGGTCGACGTCTCCCTTCCCACATGAGCCAGAGAACAGTTCATGGAAATACCAAACAAATTACACTTTTACAGCCGAATTGCTTTTTTCTCCTCAAGGTCTCAATGTTCCAGAATCTGTGGTCATCGGCTCAAAGTTTGATAAAAATGATTGAAGACGTTTAGAGACGTTGGTTAATTAGCATTGAAAGAAAAGATCAATCAATTCTTGGAGCATTAACTATTAATTTCCCAGCGATCTGAAGTGCTCGTTCCAGCCTCTCTCTAAACACAGAGTAGAAAGTGGAACACATGAAGCTGAGCAGCATGTGTCCACACAGCGGTGATCAGTATTCCACACACAGCGTCAGGAGCCTGAGCGTGGCAGCTCCTGTCAGGAGGACGAGGCAGGTTCACCGGCCTCCTGACCTCTGACCTCCAGGACGGACGTCTCCCTCTCCTCTGGACGGTGTCCCGGCCGGAGCGGTGCAGCCGTGAATCCACGAGCAGCTCAGGCAGGTTCTCAGCTGAAGAATAAAATGTTTACTGTTTCCACAGAGTAAAGTAGAAGCTGCAAACATTAGCTGCTGTGGAACATGTTCCTGAAGCGATCACGAGCAGCTGTAACATGTGAGACTTCACATGTTACAGCTGCTGAGGAGGTTTCTGACACTTGACGAGCAGAGAAGACGACAACCTGCACAGAAGATGAGATTTGAGAGATTTCCACATCGTGACTACATTCTGAGTAAATTGCAGCCCATTTTCAGTACCGAGTAAAAGGACATAAACAGGAAGAGGAGATAAAAGTCTCCAGCTCCTACATTTCTGCCTGAATTACTCTTTCATCACAACAAACAGAAGTTTCTGGTGTTAACAAGCAGCTGCCAGCAAACTGGGGGGGGGGGGGGGGCGATTTGGATGCTCCTACCTGCAAATGTGTTGAGTTTCAACAATGAGTTGTATTTAAATAAGCATCCATCGTCTAAAAGATCTTTATATTTATAATAAGAGCAACGCTACATCTGGAGCAGCAGTTTGCACCATAGAAGAAGAGAAACTAATATTCAAAAGAAATCTGGTGGATTTCAGAAATGAGCAGTTAAACAAATAAAACTAAATCAAACACATGATGTTTTAAAAATGAAGAATAAATTAACTTTAAACTCGAAAAAAAATTGACCTTTCTGCTGTAATATTGCAAATTTCCCTTTGTGGGACAAATTAAAGATGATCTTATCTTACCTTATCTCATCTTATCTTATCTGAATCCTATCTTACCTTACCTTATCTTATCTTAATATATCTTATCTTATCTGATCTTAAAGAGGCTTCCTCTCTGCATAATTCAATAAAATGTGGACATAGAACAAGACAAACAATAAACACTGGTAGCCATATCACATAAAAAATCGTTATTTATAGAGAAAACTAGTGGTGATACTGATATATATATATATATATATATATATATATATATATATAAATAAATATCATAAATTGACACAGTACTCAAACTGCAAATGGAGTCAGACCTGATAATCTCCTGGCTGCTGGAGAGACGATGGAGGTGTTACCTGTGACTCATGAGAGAAGAGAACTAGGTTTTCTAAAATCAATACTTTTCTGCTTCCTGAGAAATATCCATGTTTTGGTTCGAGAGAGAGAAGAGAAAATTAAAAAGTGGGCTTGATACTGGATCTGCTAGAGTGAGGAGGTCTCTTTAATTTTCCTCGGTGGTTTGTCCGCACGTACACTTTCATGCAGAGTCTTATATCTGAGCTTAAGGCGCCGGTGGGGTCGACCAATCAATAGCTTCTTCCCCCGGTGTGTGAATGCACACGTCTCTCCAGCCGGGAGGTTTTATGAAACACGGTTTGAGTCACACTGGGTTTGCAGAGACGATCCTCTGGACTTGATTTCTACAGGACTCTGTCAGCTGAGAGTGAGTTGTGTATATATATATATATATATTTAAAAACTAAATAACACAGGTGTGGAGTTGTTCTCAGAAGTTTTCATGTCTCTTCAGAGACCTGGTGAAACCTCAACACCTCCTGAGTGCAGTGATTAACTGAGCTGCCGCTCTTTCAGGATCACAACAACACAGACTCACAAACACACGTGTGTGTGTGTCATGTCCTCTTACTTGTGTCTCATGTTGTCTCTTCCTGTCCGATGCACGTGTGTGAGGGTGAAACCTTCAGGACGAGCTTCTCCAGCGCTTGGTTATTTATTTCAGGAGCAGAACATCAAGTACTCGGCCACTGGAAGGATTCACCTGATGACATCACAGGGCAGGCTTTGCGTTGTTATGGAGACTGTGTTACTAACTCAAACACTCTAACAACCCCCCCCCCCCCCCCCCATGGGATGGAAAAGGCCGACAATTTCCCCCACATGATGTCTTTCAGCTACACAATGAGTTCACATGTTTTTCTGAGGTGTGTGGAGAGAACAAATGAGTCAGATTTAATACATCTTACAACTAATAATAATGAATATCTTGATTCCAGTGCTAGTATTATCTCAGTGTGACACGTTCCTGTTCAAGAACACGGAACAGTGCACATGCATGTTTTACTGATTCAGTATTAATTGAACTTAATGGAGAGGGACCTGACTTGGAAGTAAATTCCGTTATTATTTCCTGTGGCTGAAGCTGACGAGAGTAGATTCAACATTTGCTAATTTAACCAACCCCCCCCCCCCCCCCCCCCCCCCCCCCCCCCCGAGGCCGGACGGAGCCCGAGGCCGGACGGAGCCAGTACAGGTGGGTGTGTGGGGGGGGGGGGTAACGCTGTGGTTGAAAGCACGGGAGGAAACAAAAGAGAGAGGGAGGTTGTAAATCACGTGTAGAGAACGAGACGCCGCTCGGAGAGAACTGATGATGTCAGCGGTGATCTGCCGCCCGGGCGTCGGCGCCGAGAAGCCGGAGTGTGGATGATGCATGATGGGAGGCGGCGAGTCGAGACGCCGGTGGAGCCGCGGCTTCACCTCAAGCTTATTAGGATCCTGGAGTCGGGAGTAAAGATGCTGAGCCTCAGTCTGAGGAGCGGAGAGACGAAGCTTCGCCTCACTGCCACCGAGCAAAGTGGATTCAGAAGTTCAGAAAGTTTTTGGGAAACTTCAAGGAAATCATGGAACTTAACACAGGAAGTTTCCCAAAGAGAATGAGTTTGAGGAACATGAAGAGTCCAAGTGGAAATAACCTAAAGTGACATATGACTGTTAGTCATTAGTTTGATGGCCGACATGACAGCTCTCAAAAAGTGAAGCCAAAAGCGTCTGGATCACCCCCTGGTGGCCGGCTGCAGTACTGATCACAAACCCTGCGTCCTCCATGTCTGCGCACGGGACACGAACGAGACTGACACGTGATTGGTCGGCTCTTTAACACCTCGTCCGATTACCTCATCAGGGCAAGATGGCAGCGTTCATATCTGGGATATTTCGGCTTCATCTCTGGATGATGGGAGGAGCTGGAGACGTGTCGTCCATATTTACTTTCACACAAATATATAATATTATGAATCTGACTGAATCAGGATCAGTTGGTGGTGACAACTCGTATCCGTATTATTTTAGACACATTTTCAACTTGAGGAAGAATCAATTCTGAGGCTGGAATCTCAGACATTAACTTTAGTTTAAATGTTAATGGAACTTTGTATTTGACCTCTTTCATCAAATCTTTGTCTTTTCTGCACAAAGTGGACGAGACGTTAAAAGACGAAACGTTGAGGAATCAGTGTCTTCGTGACATTTTCAACGTTGCTAAGTGACTCGACTTGGACTGTTATATTTATATAAATACTTATAGTGTCGGAAATAGTTGTTTAGATTTGTCGTGTCCCATCTTTGTTAATTTATATAATCTCATCTTTACCTGAATTCTTTCACTCGATAGTAGAATTGTAATAATTTACCAAGGCTGCTGAAAACTTCACGTCTCACTCCACTTGTATTTCTATGAAAGAAAAACTTTTTGTTTATTACGTCTGCCGGCTTTGTTAGCAGAAAAAACCCAGAAACTACTTGAACCAATTCAGCTTCTATTCTTCTGCATTAAATTGTAATTGTGTGTATTTATGTGCAGAGAAGAAGCGGAAGGTCAGCTGACTCGCCGCAGGATGTCAGAGCGGCTGATTGGTCGAATTCTCCTCTGAATCTGAAGGTTTTTCTTTTACCTCCGAACAATCAGTTTGAAAAGAGAAAC
Organism: Pleuronectes platessa; assembly: GCF_947347685.1. Lineage (NCBI taxonomy): Eukaryota > Metazoa > Chordata > Actinopteri > Pleuronectiformes > Pleuronectidae > Pleuronectes > Pleuronectes platessa. Next base: position 19,579,038 of record NC_070645.1, read on the forward strand.
CGTCCACTCCCGTTTGAACTCTAATTTGCAATCAGTGCTTGGCATGTGATTGGCATCAAGCTACCTCTGTGCAGGTGACTCATCCAATCAGGTGATAAGAACCAGTAGAAGATCTAGAACCACTGGAGCCAAATGGAAACTTTCGAGCTGAGATGAATGAACGTAGGAGATGTTGCCTCATCCAACATTCACCGTGCAGCCTTCACGAGAGGAGACACCCGTCTGTGTTCAGACACTGGCGGAAAAAAAGGCTTTGAAAGGTCGCCTGTTATTTGGAACTAATTTTTCAAACCTTCGAAGATGTTTTGATAGAGTGATTATTCATTTTTTTTCAATCTCTGCAAACATTATTTTGAGTTCTCCTTCCAAACCTCGGCTCTCTTGTCAGTCTGGATTCTGTTTTTCGTCTAGTTTGATAATTTGCTGATAATGTGCACAGCCTGTTACTTTAACTCCTTATTTCTCATCGATCCTTGAAGCCCTTTATTTTCAGCATTTTGAATATAGTCTGATATTTATCCTCTTTAAAGCTTCTCTGTACAGAAGCATCTGCAGCGATACATGAGAAGGCTTTTAATCCTTAATCAAAATTCTTTCCTTGACATTTCTGCTTCTGTGTACTTCCGTCTCTTCTGCAGCTTGTGCAGATTTGATTAAAAGCGATGTTCCCTCGCCAGTGTCCTCAAAAACATCCCGATGTTTCTCTGCTTCTTTTTAAAATCGACGACTCCATTACGGCCTAAGACGTCCATGAGGATCTCATTAACTTTGATATGATTAGAATCCATTTGTTGCATTGATGCTCCCGCAGCTGTATTGAACTGAAGTGTTTTCTCGAGGCTGAAACCTGAAACACACAGGAATCGTTTTCCAGACTTATAAAATCGATTTGTCTACTTCGGTTTAAATTATTAACCACGAATGAAAAAGAAAAACCTGGGGGCTTTTATTTCATCATGTTTTCGCCTCAGGAAAGATTTTGAGCTGCTAACTCAACATGTGGCTCAGGTTCATGAAAAATGAAATATATACAGTTGCAGACAGGGATTGTGTGAGTGCACGTTTGAAGACACATATCCGTGTTTGACTCTGTTTTCACTGTTTATTTTGTTTTTGAGCGTGAGGCTGTTTTCAGGTCTGAATCGGTCAACAGCTCGTGAGTAAAGGTTCAAGTTGGCCCGGCTGACAAACAGCTTTATTGAAGTCACTTTGCAGTTTACAGAGGATGCAGTCATCAAGCAGCACATGACTCAGACTCCAGGCCAAGCTTCGGAACACAGAACACCGGGTGAACAACCCGTGCACGTTGGTTTCTTTTTTCTTGTGCGTTTCAAAAGCACTTCAAGTTTAAAAAGGCATAAATAAATAAGGCAATATTGAAAATAGCATTTACAGAAGATCGGTTCGTGAACCACGGTCCCAGAGGATCATGTCTTTACATCACAGTGCAACATATTTAAGGCGAGGATAAAAAGCGACAGGTCACACGGCACGTACATGTAAATACACTCGGTGGAACCCGTCCTGTTACGTGAACATGAGGAAAAGTTAATCTCTGTACAGTCACATTAACATGCTGAGAGTGAGACACAACCCACATGTGCAAAGAGTCACACAAACGTGTACACGACACACAAATTCACGAGAGCTTGGATTGGAAATCAGACGAGTTTCACAAGAAATCTTACGTTACATTAAATCGAGGTGAAGATCCACAAGAAACACATCAATGATCAGGTAGAAGAGTTTCATCACCTGTTTGTTCACAGGTATAAATAAATATGAGTTTAAACCAGAAACACTTATCAGGTGACATGTTTTCGTGCCTGATCAATACAAAAAGCCACGTTATTCACATTTCAGGATAGTTCTCTGAATCATCTGTTTTGCACATTCACATTTATAATAACAATAACAACACATAACCCTCGTTGCTGTAATGATTTCACAATTGTACAAACCTGAACTTTGAGAAAACTATCAATAAATAACTCCTGTGCGATAACAGGCAAACAGCAGCAAAGAGGCAAATTACACAAATGTAGAGTTTTCTTTTTCATTATACATCATAACGTCAACATTAAATCTCATCTTTGTGCGTTTATCCTTTCAGAGCAGCTTTCAAAATCCCCCCTGACACCTTTTCTCTGCAAAATACTCTTTAATAGATTTATAATCGGACATATTTACATTTGTATTTTGGTAAAATACCATTTAAAATACCCTTTGAGAAGATTGTCTCATGATTGAGATCTAAGAGGGACATAAAATAATGTCTTTTACTTTAAAATAAAACTAAAACTGTTTCACATTTTCTTTACATTCATCGGGATGCCGATCAAAAAGGAGTTTACACTTTATAAACACCAGGAACACATGCTCCCTAATGATCCAATCAGCCAATCAGGTGGCAGCAGTGCAAAGCTTAAAGTCTGCAGCTTCAGTTCACGTTCACATCCGAGAGGGAAACGCTGGTGTGAGATCTTCCCCCCCGAACATCAGAGGACGACGGAGACAAGAAGGAGACAAGAGGGGGGAGGAGCTAAGAGACACGCTGAGGTGACTCCAGCTACAACACGTCCAACCGCCGCGTGGACGGTTCTACATCAGCAACAACCACGTCAGACTGCTGGACTTCAATCAAATGCCAGAATCGGAATGTTGTTACCGACCATGTGGCCATTTACCATCTTCACCAGTCAACTTCCAGCAAGACAACTGGTTTGCGTGAATGAAATCTGCAGAAATGTCACGTGGACGTGGAGCAGAGCGTCAGAGGAAAGCTTCTGACACGTCGAGTGGGGGGTTCCTAATAAAGTGCACATATTCTCATGGCTCCTGCGACGAGGAGGACTCTGACACATGAAGGTAGTTTCTCATCTCTCCTTCATTTCTTCAAGATGACAATGACAGATTTGATTTATTTATCTTTAAACAACACGTGAAGGTGTAAAGAACCGGTCGGATGAGAGATGTGTTAATGAAACACGGTTTGTTGGTTTGTTCAAACACGTGTTGGTCACATTTACTTCAAATTGCACTAGAGCAGCAGGACAGTGAGAGCGTTCGTCCACAGAGCGACACTCTGCGTTACACAAACATTCCTCCTCAGAATCCCGACTCACGGCGCCACAGGCGAGCGCCGCTGCTCTCATCAATCATTCACAGCGACTGTGAGAGAAGTCTGCAGCGACTCCAGCTCCAAACATCAAAGTCCTCGTTGGCGTCGTGTTGGCGTCCAGGCCGTCGCTCGCCTCCCGCCTCACACACACAGCAGAGCGTGAGAGCAGCAGAAGATCTCTTTGAAGGTCTTCCTCATTTCCTGGCTGCGGAAGGCGTAGATGATGGGGTCGATGACGGAGTTGCACATGATGAGGATGAGGTACATGTTGAAGTGGGACATGAAGCAGGTGCAGTACGGGTTCCTCGGGCACGTGATCATGAGGATGAGGTGGAGGAAGAACGGCGCCCAGCACACCACGAACACCCCGAGGAGGATGGTGAGGGTGATGGCGCCCTTCATGTTGGCTCGCTGGTGGATGGGGGCGTTGCCCGGCAGCGCCGCGATGCGCTTCATGTGCAGGCGCGCCAGCAGGAACATGTGCACGTACAGCGACACCATGAGCACCAGCATGGTGAAGAACATGGTGATGAGGCAGATGAGCACCGTGGTGCTCTCCGAGTAGATGATGAAGAGGATGCCAGACACGGTGCAGCACGTCCAGATGCTGGTGATGACCAGCATGGCCCGCCGCAGGGTGACGATGTTGTGGTATCTCAACGCGTAGAAGATGGTGATGTAGCGGTCGACTGCGATGGCCAGCAGGCTGCAGATGGAGGCCAGCAGGGAGCTGCAGATCATGGAGTCGAACACGTTGTCCATGCTCTTGATCAACGTGACGGGGATGGTCAGGTTGCCTCCGTTGATGAGCGCGATGACGATGGTCTCAGAGGCGTTGGAGACGCTGACCAGCATGTCAGCGACGGCGAGGCTGCAGATGAAGAAGTACATCGGCGAGTGAAGGTTCTTGTTCTTGATTATGGCAGCGACCACCAGGATGTTCTCCAGCAGGCTGACGATGCCCAGAGTGAGGAACACCTCGGTGGAGATCAGCAGCTGCTCGTAGCATCCGGCCGACGAGTCCTTGTCCTGAGATGAGAAGTCCTCGTTCAGCGGTGACGCGGTTTGGCTCCAGTTGTGGAAGCCTTGGCTCAGACCAGGATGAGCTGTCGTGTTCATGGTGTCTCCTGTTCTCTGTCCTTATTCGTCCATCTGGTCTCAGCCAGTACGGCTGTCAATCATCTTCTGGACGACAACGTAGATGCCCTCACGAGAGAAGGAGAGAGTCTTTGTCAGCTTTTCTTCTTCTTCTTCCCATTCAGAGAAACTCAGCCCTCCAGACGTCTGCTGCTGCTCTGAGCCGAGGACGATCCCAGCGCTCTCCTCTCCTCTCACAGACTGCAAAATGAGAACTTAGGGAAGGAGAGGTTCTCTGAAGAGTCCCGATGAGGAGGGTGAGCAGAACGTAGAGGAGCTGCAGGAGGAAGAAGAACCTGTTTAATTAACGATGAGCAGGAACGTGAGCGGCAGAGAGAGCAGAGCTCAGCAGCTGCTGTGTGAGCGCAGGCAGATCCTCACTTTACACTGGGGTCTACGCTCTCTCTCTCTCTGTTATACCACACACAAACACACACACTCTCTCTCTCTCTCTCTGTTATACCACACACAAACACACACACACACACTCTCTCTCTCTCTCTCTGACACACACTCCCCTCCAGTCGTTCGCCCTATCAGCAGCCTGAGAAGGTGGGAGGAGGAGCACAGTTTGGCTTGATGCATAAGAATGAATGGATTTGAGGAACATCACAGGATGTGAGATAGATAGAAAGACAGATGATGGATGGATAGAGCGATAGAGAGATAGAGAGATAGATACGGATGAATACAAATGAATTACTTAATTATCATGTTATGCAGGGAAAGCTGCATTCATTGAATCCTTTTTTTTGCCACCAGAGGTTAAATCATAAATATGTTTACAAGCTGATATACGACGTAATTTTTTGTTCCTGTTTCCGTTCTCATTTCTCGTGCTTTTCTTTAGCTGCTAAATATTCAGTTTTGTTCGTCAGCTACTTGCTTACATCCGAACGACCAGCAGAGGGCGACGTCAGAAACCATCAACTAAGTGCTGCCCTCTAGTGGATGTACTTTTAACAACCACTTCATCGTAAAGGACGCATTGGAAGCATGTGGGCACTGACAGTTTTATCGGTTAAATCTTTTTTCAGACGTAAAGTCACCATAAATGAGCCTCAAATTAAAATTCTTGTGCTTCTGGCAACTTGTCAAATATGAGCAAAATATTTATATGTATATGAGACACAGAGATTTATATCCGTATTTAATTTGAGTTTGTTTTCCACAAATAAAGTTTGTTTATTAGAATTAAAACTAAAGAGCTGGAGACTTTGAAACCGACAAACCCATGAAACGCTCTGAGCTTTGAGAACCTGCTTAGTAAACATAGTAGTTTCACTGTTAATATTAAAATGTAAAAATATACTTAATCCACATGATGTCACTGAGCAGGTTACATAAACCATAACATCCCGTATTCAATTCTCAGAATGAAGTGACGGTGTTTCAAGGTTTTTCTTTTTCAGGGTCTCACTGCATGTCTTTCAAAACAGTTCAGAGAAAAGCTGCCTCGTCTTCATCGCCTCAAGGTTCAGATGTTTGCGTCCGTCGTGAGGAAGAGGAAGATTTTAACAAAAGAGGTTTTTCTATTCGAGGTTCAAGTGTGAAGAGTCAAGAGCACGGACTCCACTCGATCCACGGAAGAACAAGGAGTCGAGCTTCTACACGACAAACTCTCGCTCTGTTGTAATGAATCTTATTAAGTTTAGATTCTGATATGAAACATGTTGTCGGACGGTGAATCTTTCATATTCCACATGATATGATGCTGAATCGAGCACATCCCTCCACTTGGGCCCAGAGCTCCCCTCATTCCATGAATCGCCTGATGCCACAGATAACGAGGCCGTGGTGGAGGCGTCACACTGGATGTATAGACGACACCTTTCAAACATGAAGTTACACAACCAGCATGTGATGAGAGGACGGAGACACCCTGCAGCCACCGACCGTGTCTTAACGAACAAGATGTTCAGCTGAGCACTGTATTTCACCCAGATCACATTAAATATCAAATAGTGGAACTTAAATGGTTTATTTTTATACTCAACACTCAACGAAAAGTTTCACTAATTCCACATATTCCACAACCACACATATACAAGTGAAGTTAAACTTGAATACTTCCATTTACTGCTTCATTAGAGACAAATCAAGTAACTTGAGGCTTTAAGCACATTCATATTCATATTTTTCCTTCATTGAAAGCAGCAGAAAAGACTCTGAAATCCAAAAGTCAAAAGGCTGAGAAATTTTTAATCTGCACATCTCAGCCATGTATCGTCATTTACATAATGGATTTTCAACTACTATGCAAATACGAGGTACACAAGTATTCTTAAGTGTGCTGAGTACTAAAGTTAGAATGACTTTTTGTCTGCACTTAAAAGTAACAGCACATAATAACCTGGAATCGACTGTGAGTTTTATTTTGCGCTCGGCTGCTGAGTTTGAGCCCAGACGACTAACATCCACTCCACAAATCCTCTGTTCATATAAAGCTGTGAAAACAAGCAGCGATTATTCAGTGTAAATAAACTGACGTGTTTGTTTGAGCGGCTGATTTCTCTCCTTTGTTTTTAGACATGCAGTGAGTTTGTGATTCTGATGTGAAGAAGCAGCAGGAGATCGTCCGGGACTCGATCACAACAACAGGGAAATGTAAAATCTTCACACAGGCGGCTCCTCCTGAACGGTGCAGGTTTAAAATCTGCTTCATAGCCATGAGAAGCCCTCGTATCACTACTACTACATAAACCTGTATTTTTATACTTAATAGTACTACACCAAAGTAAAAACACGTGGATTCTGTAAATCCTGTGAATCTTATCCACTGATGAATCAGATGCTGTGAACAAAAGAAACCAGTCAAGGTTGTTTCTCCTCTTTCTACCGGATCTGCTGTTACCATGGTAAAGATCGAACGACGGGAACCTCATCATCCGTCAGTAATGAAAAAATATGTGATAAACAACTTGAGACACAGAGAAATGGGACTTCACATTTTAAGATGGAGAAAGAGAAATGGACGAAGAACAAAACAGCCTCTAATAGTCCATGGGGGCGAAATAGATGAATCACTGGTTATGCTGAGATACAGGCGATTCTGTGATTAAGTAACTCAGGACTCATCTCCAGTGGAACCAAAAACTCTCCCTCCAACGTCAACAGCTGCAAAGTTCAATAGTCTTCAGGTCTTTTACCAAATGATGGAGTGGAAAGGGGGAAGTGAACATATGGACCCAAAAGACTGCCTCCATGACCCTGAAGACTATACCGGCGGGGGTTATACCTAAAAGCAGCTTTGCCATCACCCATTGGCAGTGGGGTGATTGGATGAAGATTGGGCCGAAGTATTTGTCATACATACTAATGGCGTTTCTCCCTATGCAAATTAGGACATATTCAATAAGTGTGGAGCTCATGTGCATATTCAAATTTATTTATAAAGAGACTTGTAATACGAAAAAAGTTACTTTTCATTTATACTTCTACGATGTAAAGTTTTATTGGGGTAGGAGTAAAGGAACAAATTAAGCTTATTTTAGTCCATTTTGGGCATATTCGATTAGTGTATAGCTCATTTGCATATTAAAATTCATTTTCAAAGAAACTTGTAACACAAAAAATGTTACTTTTCATGTGTACTTCATGGCACACATCGCGGATTGATGAGAATTTAACATATTTCCTCAACTAGGATTTATTAGGACTTTTAGTATGTTGTTCTGGACACCTCATAGAAATTATCTATGCTGAAAAAAAATTATTTTATAAATTAGTCGGTCGTAAAACTTTACTTTATGATTGATAAACGAACGTGGAATCAGTGTATTCGTGGATATGCTGCTGATGTCATGGTCTGTTTGGTCGTCAGTTTATTGTTCATCCGTCCTACACAGAGTTCAAAGCTGCAATACAACAACGTGATTAATGACAACGTGAATTCAATGATCACAAAGTTCTACAACATAAATACAGTCAGCATGAGTTTACACAGAAACAAGTCATATCCTGGGTTGAACAACTGTGAAAAAAAGAGCAGCTGATGAAGCAGAGAAACGACACATGAGGAAGATGAAGTCTCCTCGCTGAGCTGCTCTGATCCACGTGTACACGGTGATTCATTAAAGAGCCTGAAAGACACTGAGCCACAGTTCGAGGAGGGAGTTATGAGTCTGACGTTGTGACACAGGCTGAAATAGAACTACTTAGAGAGAGAAAGTTCTTGAGGAGGCTGCAGAACAATGAGGAGATGGAATCATAATGAGGTTGTTCTGCAGTTCAAGGGACATACACAGTGTCCTCGGGACTGATTCATTGAGGTAAAGAACAATTTCATTATCAACAAATAACCTTGTTACGTGAAGAGTTTGTCATCATCACAGAAGCTGGACTCGACTGTTCATGAGAGAGAGACACAAAACATCACAGTCGCCCCCTTGTGGTTGGCTGCAGTACAGGTCATGAAGCCCCGCCTCCTCCCTGGTGACAGACGGGACTGCAATTTGTCTCGAGCTGTGTCAAGCAGCGTGAAGGTTTTACCTAATGACCCCTCCTCTTCCTCTGTCCATCAGGAAGAGCTAAACATGCAGATGTAAAACTGATGTTAGCAAAAAAAATTGTTCATAAAGCACCTTTTTTATGTATTTGATATATCTTTTATATCATGTGAAATCATCATTAGGGCCCGAGCACTGACATGAAAGGTCAGGTAAGACCCTATTGAAATTGTAATGATTATTATTATTATTATTATTATTATTATTATTATTCAGGCAAATGAATTGGCTGTTTGAGGGCTATCACATGCTCAAATTCTTACCAAAATTGGCAGAAAGCTAGAAAACCTCAACCCCCCCCCCCCCCCCCGAGACCCATGGAACGGGTTCACATTGACCGATCTTCACAAAAATCGATACACAGTATCCTGCAACTGGAAAAACGTTATCCTGCTATTTTGCATTTAGTTGCCATTTTGGCCATATTCCACATTTTTACTTTGATATACTTGTACCAGGCCTTTCCCACGGGATTAATAAAGTATCCATCTATCTATCTATCTATCATCAGATCAACTTCAAATTGAGATCAGTGTCATCACAACAAGATGGAAATAAAGTTATTAAAAGTTCGTTTTTTCGTCACATGGTGTGACCGTGGCGGGCGTCAAAGTTTGATTACACGCCATTAAAACACGATGTTCTGGACCTACCAGTCCTAACATTTTTAGAAATTGCATTTATTATTAGGGCCCCAGCACTGACAGTGGGAGGCCCTATTGAAATTGTAATTAGGGCCCTTTGCAGAAGATTAGACAGTGGTGAAAATGTACGTATTCTGGAGGAATTTTCAATGGGCGTCGCAAAATGTCTCAAACTAAAGCAAAACTACGAAGTGATATGAGTAAGTGCCATTTAAGTGCTAATAAAGTGTTAGTTTAAAAAAGTTGTAAGTATTTTTTTATTTTTTTATTCAAGATGTAAGATAAGATGCATTTATTAATCCCGCACACATGCACAGACAGACTGGTTCCACCATCTAGGAGCCAGGGTTGTCTCTTCAGTGGTCAGTTAAGTAGCCTGCTGATTAAAGATATATTAATATAAAAAGACTTGAAGGCAGACGACTCTAGCTGGGACTTATGAGCTGGAAAACACAATGGGACCCTAGCATGAAGCCTTGAATAGCCCAAGTTCAAATTTGATAACAACTGTAAGGGAAATGTAACAGTTGATTTCCCCTTTGAGTGATCATGATTGAATCTATTACAATGTAATCTTGATCATGCTGTTTTCCCGTCCTACTGAATGTATATTGGCCTGATTGCTCTAGACGCTGTAACCTAATTATCTCTAGACAATGTAACTTTGATCATGCTGTCCTTTACTACTAAATGCATATTGGCCTGATTGCTTTAACTAGGCATTGTTGTATTCATGTGATCAGAGGATCTCATCCATCGATGTTTAACCACCCCCTCCCCAGTGGGAGGGCTTAGCCAAATGTATAAAAACAAACCGCTGTTTCCTATCTGGGTGCATATGACAAACTCAACTCTGTTGTATGTACCATGCTCGAGCATTAAATGTGTGACAATACTGTAAGAGAATTGTGTCTCGTTTCCTCCTTGCTAAAGGTGGGATTGTAGAAATTGCCACGACACAACACCAAAGGACATTAATATTTGACAGATTTTTTCCTAAGGGCATGTCTCGGCGTTTTCCACAAAGGCCATTTGGAGACTCCAAAGGACCCTTCGTAACCGTGGTAAATAGGCTAATTTTACACTCATACGTTTATATAAAGGAGAAAAAGCAGCCACACAGTGAAACACCTCCTTTGAGTTCCTTTGGTGACCAGAGAGATCAGAGACATTGGCGCCATCTTTAATCAGCAGGCTACTGCCTTTGAGTTCCTTTGGTGACCATAGAGATCAGAGACACTGGCGCCATCTTTAATCAGCAGGCTACTTAACTGACCACTGAAGAGACACTTGTCAGTTTGATCAAACAGTGCAACATGACAACAAGTCAAGACAGCTCTACAAGTCAACAACGACAACTTGATCAGTCAACAGCTGAGAGAATCATGAGTCTTCAAGACAACTGCTCCAACAGCAACACTGAGCCAAATACAGTGAATTCAACGGCAGACCTCCTGCAACAATTGAAAGGCTCAGAGTCAAATAATATGAAGCTGTTGCTGGAGATCCAAGCTCTTAAGGAGGTACAGAGAGAACTTAAGACTAAGCTGAAGAAAATGGAGAGGATATCGATCATTAAGGAAGATGTCCTCAGGGAAAGAGATAAAGTAATCGCTATTATCCATAGTGAAAAGTCTGCGCTGCTCGATAAGAATGTTGACCTCATGGCCAAACTGAGGACCGCACAGAATCAGATCCATGATTGCAAGACTGCCTGTAACCTCAGAGTGGACTACCTCGAGGGTCTGGTATGGAAGGGTCAGTCGGAGAATTCCGTCTGCTCTAAAAGAACCAAGGAGCTGGAGACCCTGGTAGAAACCACAGAGAAGAAGTGGATCAACGTGCAGGAGGACTTGCAAAATAATGTTGAGCTCACGGAAAAACTGAGGGCCATGCAGACTCAGATCCATCAGCTTGAGTCTGACTCGGACCTTAAAGTCAACTCTCTGGAGGATCAGCTCAGGAGTGAGCAGGTGGAGAGAGATACCTGCCTTCAAAGAACCAAGGAGCTGGAGAGTCTGGTTGAAGCCACAGAGAAGAAGTGGCTCAAGGTGCAGGAGGACTCAGAACACAAAGTTCAGAAGATGGAGGAGGATATTAAGTTCCTCATCGTGAAGTCTATTAAGCTTCAGGTAAGTGACATCAGCTCAGTTTTATTTGAACAATAACTTGTTGGATTGTGAGTTTGTTTCAGATTTAGACTTTTGGAGTGAAAATAATGAAACACGTGTCATCTCTGTCTTTCAGGAGCTGGCCCTCATGTCAGACAGAGACAAAGCCAGAAGAAGTGAGGAAGAAAGAATAGCTCAGAAGAAGCAGGAGAAGACAGAGAAATCACAAAGAGAGATGAAGCAGAAAGAGAGGGATAAGCAGGAGAAGAAGAAGCAGCAGAAGATAGCGAAAGAACTAATAGAGAAGCTGAGAGGGAGGAGAAGAGCATGAGAAGATACAAGCTAAGCTTCCCTGCTAAGTTTCTATTGTATCTGCTCGAAGGCTAACTAGATTGCTAGTTTGAACTGTTTGGTCTCACCTTGAATTGTATGAGACAGTAGAACACTAGACGTGACGCTCACAGTCAGGACTACTGACACCTAAATCATCCCAATAAAAAATAACCTTAACTAACCCTCTGAACTTGAACTAGTTCATTTTAAACGTGAACTGGCTCAACGCTGCAAACAGCTACTGGACACCAGTCAGCATTGAGAGGCAGAAGAAGTAGGGCTGGATCAATAAACTCCTGTGACCAATCCTGCATGACACTGCGGTTCAAACAAGAAGGGTCCTTTTATGTGTTGATCCAACATTTATCATGTAACATTTATTAGTCCAAACTTCAAATGAAATGAACAATGAATAAAAGTCAAATTTGCATATAAACAAGCAGGTCGGTTGCTTATCATAATAAAAGCCTGGAAAGAGGCAATTAGATAGAACAAGGGGAAATATTTGTGAGGCATTCTTGTAATCTGTAAAAATCTGTATAATTTTTAGTCATGTCAATGTTTGGAAGAAAAACATTATTTAGTTATATAGTTTATTATTATATTATTTTATAATAAAAAGGTTTAAAAATATATTAATATAAAAAGACTTGAAGGCAGCAGGTCAAATGGGTGGAGTGAGAATGTTGATTAAAACCTCTTAAGAGGCAGGTGAGATTCTCCTACAACGCCTGTCTGAGACATACCCAAAGTATATTGAAAGCTGTTCTTGAACCAATTGGAGTACATGCATGGTCTTGGTCTCTTTTGAAAGGTAACATTCTGAATCCTCCCCCCCCCCCCCTAAAAAGTCACAATCACTTGATGTGCTACTGGTATTGAGTAAAAGCAGTTGGCACACAGTGAAGTAGAAGGTTTTTATTTCCGCCTGAATATTTTTTAATAAACAGATGCCTGCAGATGACTCTAGCTGGGACTTATGAGCTGGAAAACACAATGGGACCCTAGCATGAAGCCTTGAATAGCCCAAGTTCAAATTTGATAACAACACCAAAGGAGATTAATATTTGACAGTTTTTTTCCTAAGGGCATGTCTCGGCGTTTTCCACAAAGGCCATTTGGAGACTCCAAAGGACCCTTTGTAACCGTGGTAAATAGGCTAATTTTACACTCATACGTTTATATAAAGGAGACAAAGCAGCCACACAGTGAAACACCTCCTTTGAGTTCCTTTGGTGACCAGAGAGATCAGAGACATTGGTGCCATCTTTAATCAGCAGGCTACTGCCTTTGAGTTCCTTTGGTGACCAGAGAGATCAGAGACATTGGCGCCATCTTTAATCAGCAGGCTACTGCCTTTGAGTTCCTTTGGTGACCAGAGAGATCAGAGACATTGGCGCCATCTTTAATCAGCAGGCTACTGCCTTTGAGTTCCTTTGGTGACCATAGAGATCAGAGACATTGGCGCCATCTTTAATCAGCAGGCTACTTAACTGACCACTGAAGAGACACTTGTCAGTTTGATCAAACAGTGCAACATGACAACAAGTCAAGACAGCTCTACAAGTCCACAACGACAACTTGATCAGTCAACAGCTGAGAGAATCATGAGTCTTCAAGACAACTGCTCCAACAGCAACACTGAGCCAAATACAGTGAATACAACGGCAGACCTCCTGCAACAATTGAAAGGCTCAGAGTCAAATAATATGAAGCTGTTGCTGGAGATCCAAGCTCTTAAGGAGGTACAGAGAGAACTTAAGACTAAGCTGAAGAAAATGGAGAGGATATCGATCATCAAGGAAGATGTCCTCAGGGAAAGAGATAAAGTAATCGCTATTATCCATAGTGAAAAGTCTGCGCTGGTCGATAAGAATGTTGACCTCATGGCCAAACTGAGGACCGCTCAGAATCATATCCATGATTGCAAGACTGCCTGTAACCTCAGAGTGGACTACCTCGAGGGTCTGGTATGGAAGGGTCAGTCGGAGAATTCTGTCTGCTCTAAAAGAACCAAGGAGCTGGAGAGCCTGGTAGAAACCAACGAGAAGAAGAGGCTCAACGTGCAGGAGGACTTGCAAAATAATGTTGAGCTCACGGAAAAACTGAGGGCCATGCAGACTCAGATCCATCAGCTTGAGTCTGACTCGGACCTTAAAGTCAACTCTCTGGAGGATCAGCTCAGGAGTGAGCAGGTGGAGAAAGATACCTGCCTTCAAAGAACCAAGGAGCTGGAGAGTCTGGTTGAAGCCACAGAGAAGAAGTGGTTCAACGTGCAGGAGGACTCAGAACACAAAGTTCAGAAGATGGAGGAGGATATTAAGTTCCTCATCGTGAAGTCTATTAAGCTTCAGGTAAGTGACATCAGCTCAGTTTTATTTGAACAATAACTTGTTGGATTGTGAGTTTGTTTCAGATTTAGACTTTGAGTGAAAATAATGAAACACGTGTCATCTCTGTCTTTCAGGAGCTGGCCCTCATGTCAGACAGAGACAAAGCCAGAAGAAGGGAGGAAGAAAGAAAAGCTCAGAAGAAGCAGGAGAAGACAGAGAAATCACAAAGAGAGATGAAGCAGAAAGAGAGGGATAAGCAGGAGAAGAAGAAGCAGCAGAAGATAGCGAAAGAACTAATAGAGAAGCTGAGAGGGAGGAGAAGAGCATGAGAAGATAAAAGCTAAGCTTCCCTGCTAAGTTTCTATTGTATCTGCTCGAAGGCTAACTAGATTGCTAGTTTGAACTGTTTGGTCTCACCTTGAATTGTATGAGACAGTAGAACACCAGACGTGACGCTCACAGTCAGGACTACTGACACCTAAATCATCCCAATAAAAAATAACCTTAACTAACCCTCTGAACTTGAACTAGTTCATTTTAAGTGTGAACTGGCTCAACGCTGCAAACAGCTACTGGACACCAGTCAGCATTGAGAGGCAGAAGAAGTAGGGCTGGATCAATACACTCCTGTGACCAATCCTGCATGACACTGCGGTTAGGCCCGCCTTTCTCATTAGCATAAGGACACTGAAATCAAAAATAAATCAGGGAATAAATAAATAAATGTGCAAATATATTTAAAACATTTATTTAGACATTTCTGTTGTTATTAACGTATTCATTTATATACACTCCTGTGACCAATCCTGCATGACACTGCGGTTCAAACAAGAAGGGTCCTTTTATGTGTTGATCCAACATTTATCATATAACATTTATTAGTCCAAACTTCGAAAGAAATGAACAATGAATAAAAGTCAAAATTTGCATATAAACAAGCAGGTCGGTTGCTTATCATAATAAAAGCCTGGAAAGAGGCAATTAGATAGAACAAGGGGAAATATTTGTGAGGCATTCTTGTAATCTGTAAAAATCTGTATAATTTTTAGTCATGTCAATGTTTGGAATAAAAACATTATTTAGTTATATAGTTTATTATTATATTATTTTATAATAAAAAGGTTTAAAAATATATTAATATAAAAAGACTTGAAGGCAGTAGGTCAAATGGGTGGAGTGAGAATGATGATTAAAACCTCTTAAGAGGCGGGTGAGATTCTCCTACAACGCCTGTCTGAGACATACCCAAAGTATATTGAAAGCTGTTCTTGAACCATTTGGAGTACATGCATGGTCTTGGTCTCTTTTGAAAGGTAACATTCTGAACCCCCCCCCCCTAAAAAGTCACAATCACTTGATGTGCTACTGGTATTGAGTAAAAGCAGTTGGCACACAGTGATGTAGAAGGTTTTTATTTCCGCCTGAATATTTTTTAATAAACAGATGCCTGCAGACGACTCTAGCTGGGACTTATGAGCTGGAAAACACAATGGGACCCTAGCATGAAACCTTGAATAGCCCAAGTTCAAATTTGATAACAACACCAAAGGAGATTAATATTTGACAGATTTTTTCCTAAGGGCATGTCTCGGCATTTTCCACAAAGGCCATTTGGAGACTCCAAAGGACCCTTTGTAACGTGGTAAATAGGCTAATTTTACACTCATACGTTTATATAAAGGAGACAAAACAGCCACACAGTGAAACACCTCCTTTGAGTTCCTTTGGTGACCAGAGAGATCAGAGACATTAGCGCCATCTTTAATCAGCAGGCTACTTAACTGACCACTGAAGAGACACTTGTCAGTTTGATCAAACAGTGCAACATGACAACAAGTCAAGACAGCTCTACAAGTCCACAACGACAACTTGATCAGTCAACAGCTGAGAGAATCATGAGTCTTCAAGACAACTGCTCCAACAGCAACACTGAGCCAAATACGGTGAATTCAACGGCAGACCTCCTGCAACAATTGAAAGGCTCAGAGTCAAATAATATGAAGCTGTTGCTGGAGATCCAAGCTCTTAAGGAGGTACAGACAGAACTTAAGACTAAGCTGAAAAAAATGGAGAGGATATCGATCATTAAGGAAGATGTCCTCAGGGAAAGAGATAAAGTAATCGCTATTATCCATAGTGAAAAGACTGCGCTGGTCGATAAGAATGTTGACCTCATGGCCAAACTGAGGACCGCACAGAATCAGATCCATGATTGCAAGACTGCCTGTAACCTCAGAGTCGACTACCTCGAGGGTTTGGTATGGGAGGGTCAGTCGGAGAATTCCGTCTGCTCTAAAAGAACCAAGGAGCTGGAGAGCCTGGTAGAAACCACAGAGAAGAAGTGGATCAACGTGCAGGAGGACTTGCAAAATAATGTTGAGCTCACGGAAAAACTGAGGGCCATGCAGACTCAGATCCATCAGCTTGAGTCTGACTCGGACCTTAAAGTCAACTCTCTGGAGGATCAGCTCAGGAGTGAGCAGGTGGAGAAAGATACCTGCCTTCAAAGAACCAAGGAGCTGGAGAGTCTGGTTGAAGCCACAGAGAAGAAGTGGCTCAACGTGCAGGAGGACTCAGAACACAAAGTTCAGAAGATGGAGGAGGATATTAAGTTCCTCATCGTGAAGTCTATTAAGCTTCAGGTAAGTGACATCAGCTCAGTTCTATTTGAACAATAACTTGTTGGATTGTGAGTTTGTTTCAGATTTAGACTTTTGGAGTGAAAATAATGAAACACGTGTCATCTCTGTCTTTCAGGAGCTGGCCCTCATGTCAGACAGAGACAAAGCCAGAATAAGTAAGGAAGAAAGAATAGCTCAGAAGAAGCAGGAGAAGACAGAGAAATCACAAAGAGAGATGAAGCAGAAAGAGAGGGATAAGCAGGAGAAGAAGAAGCAGCAGAAGATAGCGAAAGAACTAATAGAGAAGCTGAGAGGGAGGAGAAGAGCATGAGAAGATAAAAGCTAAGCTTCCCTGCTAAGTTTCTATTGTATCTGCTCGAAGGCTAACTAGATTGCTAGTTTGAACTGTTTGGTCTCACCTTGAATTGTATGAGACAGTAGAACACCAGACGTGACGCTCACAGTCAGGACTACTGACACCTAAATCATCCCAATAAAAAATAACCTTAACTAACCCTCTGAACTTGAACTAGTTCATTTTAAGTGTGAACTGGCTCAACGCTGTGTTGTGCAATAGTAGGAGTAGAATTGACGTTGGCTAATTATTAATAATCATGAAATATGATTATTAAAATAACAATTATTTCTTAAAAATAATCAAAAATGATAAAGCTATTAATTAAGAAATGTAACACATTTAATTAGAAATGATACGGTTATCCATTAATAATAGTTAAAATAATTAATGAAAACAATAAAATTATCAATTAAGAATAATACAAATCTGTAATCATTGCTTATTGTTGCGGGGCACCACCCTGGTTACAGGGACCAACGAGTCAAACTATAGTTATCAGTCTCATAATGATAAATGTCAAATCAATAATCTCAATATTTAATATTAATAATTATTTAATTAACAGTGAAGGCTTCTAAGTTCGAGCACAGGCAATCATAATCCAGCTGCAATCACATACATATGTACAAATAATCACAGACTACAGATACTTTAATTACAAAAGCATTTATTAAAAAGGAGAAATAAAGTTATAATGTTATTCAATGATTCATCATTTTAACAAGCTCCGATATTTCAAAGATAAACACAGCAGCAGCACTTATCACAATTCAGAAAAATACATGTAAAACCGGCGGTCTACCTATGTATGTCTGTCTCGGTGTGTGTGTGTGTGTCTGTGTCAAAGTGTCTCTCTGTGTGTGTGTGTCTATGTGTATGCATGTGAAATAAAGTTAGTGTTATTTAATGATTCATCATTTTAACAAACTCCCATATTTCAAAGATAACAACAGCATCCGCTTATCACAATTTAGAAAAACACATGTATTCATCTATGTGTATCTGTGTGTGTATCTGTCTGTGTCTATCAATGTGTGTCTGTGTGGGTGTGTCTGTGTGTGTGTGTATGTGTGGGTGTGTGAGAGAGCGAGAGAGAGAGAGGAAAAGAAGAGGGCGTGGCGATGACGCAGTCACTTGGTGACGTCACATCTAAGATGGCGGCCGATCATGATTCGTGGAATCAAGGCCTAAAAACTCTCAAAATGGCGGATTGACTACAAAACAAGATGGCGGAGCCGTTATGAATTTAGAGCCAGAATGGGAGGAGAGGGAGAGAGGAGGCGTGGCAATAATAGATTCAAAATGGTGGTTTAACTTGCGTTATTCAAAATGGAGTCTATGTTAATGACACCATGTGGCTGGAGCTCACACTGGTGGTCGTCACATGAATTACACAAAGGGATTTTCAGACAAAGAGAATTCTTTGTCTCTGCTTTGGCGTTCGGCCGCATGGCTTCCAGATGTGTCCAGCCTCTCTGAATATAGATTTAACTATGTTACATGAACTGTATTCTAAATACAGATCGGATGTGTGTATAGGTCGGTTTAGAAGGAGAGAGAGAGAGAGAGAGAGAGCATACAAGGAGAGAGCAAAGCTCTTAAAAGCACCGTCAGAGACAAGTTACATTTACTTTACCACTCAGCACCCAAGTGGCGTTGTGTGCTGAGGTTTGAACGGTAAAGTCTCTTTAAAGTTGTTCAAACGGTCACAATGAGCTGGAGACGCTGCTCACGGCGCTTAAAAACTGTGGCACAAGGCCGTAACCGGAAACGGCGAGTCGCCGCTAAACATTAGAGACTCGGCGGTCTCATTCAAAACAAATACGTTCAAGTATTAAAACAATACGCTACGTATTAGATAAACATCTGCCCAGACAATAAAGTCTCTTACTGTGACCTCCGCGGTGTTGCTTGCGCGTGGGGCGCGGATTTCCGGGAGTCCAGTGAATGTCTCGTTAAACCCCAGGATGCGTGCGAACGGGCGGATTCCTGGAAAACAAAATCAGTGTCCTGGCCTCTTAAGCGGTGCTCCGGTGGGTCTCGTGGTTGCAACGGAGATCAGCGCTGGGCCGAATCGAGCGAACTTCTCTTGCTCTTGGAATGGAATTCAGCTTCGTCTCTTCTGCAGGGATGAACAGCGGTAACACCGCTGTGGATTTGGAAAGAAAGTCTGTGATGCTCGACCGGCGAGCGAGTTCCTGTGCGCGGCCTCTTCAAGTTAAAATAACAAAAGTCCTTTTGAAAATAAAAAACGTCGACTGAATAAAGAAATAAAAGAAATGAAATAAAATAACTCTGGTTGCCCCCTTTAGCAACTAAATCAGCTGGGAGGCCCCGAAGTGGGCCTGGTGTTGTCTTCAGAGCAGGGTAAAATGGCAGCGATGTTTGGGGTTCATGGGTTTTTAAATTACCTGAGAGGTCCTCCTCCTTGAGGAGTTGGTCATAGGATGATGCTGGCTTTAAGCCAATTGAGTGTCAGAAATGGATCTGAGTGGGCGGGGCTTGGAACTGAGCAGGGGTTTCTGGGAAAACCCCAGGACATTTTTCCATCACCAGGGGGAGATTCTTGAGCCTGCAGGAGGATGTTTTCCCGCCCAAAGTTTAACAACCCTTTGTTCCTCTCGGCTCCAGTGTCTGGGGGCCCCCGCTGGGCTCTGGCCCAACAGCTGCAAACAGCTACTGGACACCAGTCAGCATTGAGAGGCAGAAGAAGTAGGGCTGGATCAATAAACTCCTGTGACCAATCCTGCATGACACTGCGGTTAGGCCCGCCTTTCTCATTAGCATAAGGACACTGAAATCAAAAATAAATCAGGGAATAAATAAATAAATGTGCAAATATATTTAAAACATTTATTTAGACATTTCTGTTGTTATTAACGTATTCATTTATATACACTCCTGTGACCAATCTTGCATGACACTGCGGTTCAAACAAGAAGGGTCCTTTTATGTGTTGATACAACATTTATCATATAACATTTATTAGTCCAAACTTCAAAAGAAATAAACAATGAATAAAAGTCCATATTTGCATATAAACAAGCAGGTCGGTTGCTTATCATAATAAAAGCCTGGAAAGAGGCAATTAGATAGAACAAGGGGAAATATTTGTGAGGCATTCTTGTAATCTGTAAAAATCTGTATAATTTTTAGTCATGTCAATGTTTGGAATAAAAACATTATTTAGTTATATAGTTTATTATTATATTATTTTATAATAAAACAGTTTAAAAATATATTAATATAAAAAGACTTGAAGGCAGTAGGTCAAATGGGTGGAGTGAGAATGTTGATTAAAACCTCTTAAGAGGCGGGTGAGATTCTCCTGCAACGCCTGTCTGAGACATACCCAAAGTATATTGAAAGCTGTTCTTGAACCATTTGGAGTACATGCATGGTCTTGGTCTCTTTTGAAAGGTAACATTCTGAATCCTCCCCCCCCCCACTAAAAAGTCACAATCACTTGATGTGCTACTGGTATTGAGTAAAAGCAGTTGGCACACAGTGAAGTAGAAGGTTTTTATTTCCGCCTGAATATTTTTTAATAAACAGATGCCTGCAGATGACTCTAGCTGGGACTTATGAGCTGGAAAACACAATGGGACCCTAGCATGAAGCCTTGAATAGCCCAAGTTCAAATTTGATAACAACACCAAAGGAGATTAATATTTGACAGATTTTTTCCTAAGGGCATGTCTCGGCATTTTCCACAAAGGCCATTTGGAGACTCCAAAGGACCCTTTGTAACGTGGTAAATAGGCTAATTTTACACTCATACGTTTATATAAAGGAGACAAAGCAGCCACACAGTGAAACACCTCCTTTGAGTTCCTTTGGTGACCAGAGAGATCAGAGACATTGGCGCCATCTTTAATCAGCAGGCTACTGCCTTTGAGTTCCTTTGGTGACCATAGAGATCAGAGACATTGGCGCCATCTTTAATCAGCAGGCTACTTAACTGACCACTGAAGAGACACTTGTCAGTTTGATCAAACAGTGCAACATGACAACAAGTCAAGACAGCTCTACAAGTCCACAACGACAACTTGATCAGTCAACAGCTGAGAGAATCATGAGTCTTCAAGACAACTGCTCCAACAGCAACACTGAGCCAAATACAGTGAATACAACGGCAGACCTCCTGCAACAATTGAAAGGCTCAGAGTCAAATAATATGAAGCTGTTGCTGGAGATCCAAGCTCTTAAGGAGGTACAGAGAGAACTTAAGACTAAGCTGAAGAAAATGGAGAGGATATCGATCATCAAGGAAGATGTCCTCAGGGAAAGAGATAAAGTAATCGCTATTATCCATAGTGAAAAGTCTGCGCTGGTCGATAAGAATGTTGACCTCATGGCCAAACTGAGGACCGCTCAGAATCATATCCATGATTGCAAGACTGCCTGTAACCTCAGAGTGGACTACCTCGAGGGTCTGGTATGGAAGGGTCAGTCGGAGAATTCTGTCTGCTCTAAAAGAACCAAGGAGCTGGAGAGCCTGGTAGAAACCAACGAGAAGAAGAGGCTCAACGTGCAGGAGGACTTGCAAAATAATGTTGAGCTCACGGAAAAACTGAGGGCCATGCAGACTCAGATCCATCAGCTTGAGTCTGACTCGGACCTTAAAGTCAACTCTCTGGAGGATCAGCTCAGGAGTGAGCAGGTGGAGAAAGATACCTGCCTTCAAAGAACCAAGGAGCTGGAGAGTCTGGTTGAAGCCACAGAGAAGAAGTGGCTCAACGTGCAGGAGGACTCAGAACACAAAGTTCAGAAGATGGAGGAGGATATTAAGTTCCTCATCGTGAAGTCTATTAAGCTTCAGGTAAGTGACATCAGCTCAGTTTTATTTGAACAATAACTTGTTGGATTGTGAGTTTGTTTCAGATTTAGACTTTTGGAGTGAAAATAATGAAACACGTGTCATCTCTGTCTTTCAGGAGCTGGCCCTCATGTCAGACAGAGACAAAGCCAGAAGAAGTGAGGAAGAAAGAATAGCTCAGAAGAAGCAGGAGAAGACAGAGAAATCACAAAGAGAGATGAAGCAGAAAGAGAGGGATAAGCAGGAGAAGAAGAAGCAGCAGAAGATAGCGAAAGAACTAATAGAGAAGCTGAGAGGGAGGAGAAGAGCATGAGAAGATAAAAGCTAAGCTTCCCTGCTAAGTTTCTATTGTATCTGCTCGAAGGCTAACTAGATTGCTAGTTTGAACTGTTTGGTCTCACCTTGAATTGTATGAGACAGTAGAACACTAGACGTGACGCTCACAGTCAGGACTACTGACACCTAAATCATCCCAATAAAAAATAACCTTAACTAACCCTCTGAACTTGAACTAGTTCATTTTAAACGTGAACTGGCTCAACGCTGCAAACAGCTACTGGACACCAGTCAGCATTGAGAGGCAGAAGAAGTAGGGCTGGATCAATAAACTCATGTGACCAATCCTGCATGACACTGCGGTTAGGCCCGCCTTTCTCATTAGCATAAGGACACTGAAATCAAAAATAAATCAGGGAATAAATCAATTAATGTGCAAATATATTTAAGACATTTATTTAGACATTTCTGTTGTTACTAACGTATTCTTTTATTTATTTCTGTATTAATTAATTCATTTCTTTTTTTATTTATTTATGTATTTATTTATTCATTTATTTATTTATTTATACTTAGGTCATGTATGGTCATCCATACTACAACACATCACATATAAATGTATCCCACATCATCATCACATTAATATCAAGGCAATGGTTGTATGTTCAAAATAAGCATAAATATTCCAATGAAGACGACTTTTTTTGTTGGATGTTAAACAAATCAGCCTCCTACAAATTGTATTGTATTGTAAGGCAAATACAAACTGCTATTTTGCATTTAGTTTTATTATTATTATTATTTTAAGTGGGGATTAAACAAGTTTGTGTGGCTGGGGGGGGGCAGTTTGGGTTGAGGGCATGGGAGACAGGATTCAGGGAGTGGAAGGATGGGAGTGGTGAAGGGGGTTAATAGGGTCCATATCAGCGCTGGTATAAATCCATAAATCTGCTTACGTGAAGTCTGTGAACTCAGTAGGTGGATTCCTCGTCTCGTATCTGACCTCTGACCCTGAACTGAAACACTTTCTCCGTGTTGTGGTCACTTGTACATGAAGAACCAGCAGGTGACTAATCAGGAGGAAAACCGACTGACGCAACTCGTCCCAAACATCTTGGCCCCACGCTGAGTTCTTCACCCCCCCGCCCTGCGACGCCTCTGTGTGGTAATGAGGGTCCCCAGAGCGCGGGGATCTGCCCTCTTCCTCTAACCGCCCCGCCTCGCGTGTGTTCATGTGGTGTGTGATCATTTGCTCACTGATGTCGCTCGCTCGCCAGATATATCTTGAGTTTTAATGGGAAGGCTTTTAAAACATAAACAGCAGCACCACACAAACCAAATTCCATTATTAGCGTACGAGGGAACAAAAGGTTCCTGTGTGACGTTTTCCCTTTTCATCGTGAGTTTGAGCTCTCCCATCACTCGCCAGTGTGTTGGGGTCGCGTCCCTGTTCATTACCCAGGGTTCAATGCGTCGGGTGACAGCTCGGCCCCTTTATTACATCGGCCACTCTGCAGATTTGAAATCAAATTAGCTGCAGAGTTGATTCAAAGCCCCTTAAAGCTCCTCCACACACAGAGAACAGATATATTTGTGTGATTACGCCTTTGAATCTTACCTTTAAGTGTTTTGCACTTTGTTCCGTGTCTCTTGTATTAGAAGAAATATGTTTATGTCGCACCAGATAATGCAGAACATGGAGAATACTCTCATGTTATTCTCATAAACAAGTTCTAATAGTTTCCTTGAGGTTCAGTCGGTGGCTCTGAGGATACGTGCGTGATCTCCGGTTGCTGCAGCAGCACACGACCGTCAAAAGCAATGAATCACATTACTTAAGTCCAGTGGTGGAGGAAGTACTGAAGTTTAGTACTTAAGTAAAAGTACAAGTACCCAGGAAAATATATACTTAACTAAAAGTAAAAGTACTACATCAACAATCCTACTTAAGTAAAAGTAAAAAGTACTTATGTAACAGGTCTCTTGGTCACCGGGGTTCTTCGTAGGATTCAGGGGGAAACGGTACGTGTCTCAAGCTTTTTTTATTTTCAGGACACATACAATTCACAATCATACAATTTCTTCGCACGCATATAATACTCAGTTCTCCAGCCTAGCAGCCGGGCGTAGGCTGGCTCCTGTGGATGCGTGTCTGTCCCGCGCCCCAGCGCGCTACTGCTGATAAGGGGTCATTAGTTAACCTGGAACACCTGTGTACCATTAAGGCCAATGTATGCTTCTCCCAGGTGGAGGAAGTACTGAAGTTTAGTACTTAAGTAAAAGTACAAGTACCCAGGAAAATATATACTTAACTAAAAGTAAAAGTACTACATCAACAATCCTACTTAAGTAAAAGGAAAAAGTACTTATGTAACAGGTCTCTTGGTCACCGGGGTTCTTCGTAGGAATCAGGGGGAAACAGTACGTGTCTCAAGCTTTCTTTATTTTCAGGACACATACAATTCACAATCATACAATTTCTTCGCACGCATATAATACTCAGTTCTCCAGCCTAGCAGCCGGGCGTAGGCTGGCTCCTGTGGATGCGTGTCTGTCCCTTGCTACTGCTGATAAGGGGGAGAGAGTCATTAGTTAACCTGGAACACCTGTGTACCATTAGACTCTCTCCCAGGCACCGATCCCAGAACCCCATCTCCACTCCCTCCCTCCTGTAGCCGCCACTAACCATCCCCCACTACCACAACTTACTTTTAAATTGACTTTAAGTATTAAAAGTGAAAGTACTCACGAAATGGGTTGTCTCTCAATGTCTAGGCTGTGCCATTTTGATAAAGAATACAGATATATCTACTGGTAATACTCATGCCTCTACAGATGTCACTACTAGTAATAATTATAAGCAACAACATTTGTTTATTGGAAAGGTTTGTGTGCTTATTGTGCTTACCCTCTGTAATACTGTTCACAATCTATCTTACAATTCTGCGGATGACAAGTTATCTACCAGGGATTATCTGCAAAGTTAATAACATTAACCCAAACCAATAAAGACAACATGTTATATCTTTAAATCTTTTATTTAATTGTAAACGTGTAAAAAATGGAAACAAGGAACCTGAAAAACTGTAAAACTGGTCAGAACAAGGCAGATCTTAGAATGAGAAATGCTCCGTTAAATGTCGGGTGTCGGGGGTAAATTACGTATTCTCCACTCAAGCCTATGTGGAGAATACGTAGCCCCCCCCCCCTCTCTCTCTTTTTATCTTTATCACTGCTTGTGTGGCTGTAGTGGATGGGCAGAGGGGGACATTTAATAATGTCATTGGTAAAATTAAAACTCCAGAACAACAGAAGGTGAATTCAAAGTATGGGATGCATATTTGATCATTTATATCATATAAAGCATTTTTTTTTCTGGTTCGGTTTAAACACCCATAATCACAGCCCAATGCAGCGGTATCAGACTCACATTCTGACTAGAATTGTGAGTATGACGTCAGGCTAGGTCCAAGCTGGATCAAATCTGTCAAATCTGTTTTAAGCGATATTTAAAGGCCAGATATGGTCAAAATATGTATGTGTGCTTTATAAACAATCATATGTTTCACTTTGGACCAAGTTAGAGACATCTTTGTTCATTAAAAACCCAATTTCTCACGTTCGCTCTCCTCCCCTCTGGGAGGCGCTACAGGGTCCTCCGTTCCCAGACCAGCAGGTTCAGGAACAGCTGCTGAATCACCGTGTTGAGGACTTCATACGTATTTTTCATATAAGGGTAAGGGTTAGATGAATGTCCGCCATGTTTTTTGTTTTCACGAAGAGAGAGAAGCGTGTAGGTCCCCAGCCTCCTGACTCACAATTTAGTAGAATTCATACGAATTCTAGTGTATTACGTTTAGTAGCATTTCCTACGAATTGTGATGAGACCATCCTGAATTTGTAGTTCTCTGTGTGGTTCTTCCTGGTTTAGATTAGGGTTGTGAAAATAGGGTTTAGAAAACATATTAGCGTTTTTTTTTTTTTAAACATGAATGAAAATATTGAAACTGAAACACACATAACTCGACAGAGATATCATCAAAACACATTTTTATTAAGAAACATTGATAAAATATAGCGTTTTTCACCAGGAATACATTAATCTCCGCCATCTTCTCCGCTGTTTGCTCCGTTAAATGTCGGGTGTGGAGGGTAAATTAGGTATTCTCCACTCAAGCCTATGTGGATAATACGTAGCGCCCCCCTTCCACCCCTCTCTCTTTTTATCTGTATGACTGCTTGTGTGGCTGTATTTGGATGGGCAGTGGGGGACATTTAATAATGTGATTGGTAAAATTGGTAAAATTAAAACTCCAGGACAACAGAAGGGGAATACAAAGTATGGGATGCATATTTGATCATTTATATCATATAAAATATGTCATCAATATCGTTGATGACATGACATGTGGTTCAATTAAGAACTCACTCTCTTAAACTTTAAATCTTGAAAGAAATTATTTGTTTGTGTTTGTGCGTGTCCACTTGATTTTGTGTGGCCAATGTAAACTCGGCTGTCATAACAAACAGCAGGAGAGCACCTTGTTAACCTCGTGGTGTACTACATGCTCAAAACATCAAAGCATTGTTTATTTTAAATCATTAACTGCTGTTAAGAATACAATTCTTAACAATATAAGTTAGGTTTCAGTTAAGAATTAACCAATATTGTCCATCTCCAGTAAGCCGCTCCTATCAACGACTTTGGGCCCCACCAAACACCAGAATGCAGCGCACAACATGGGTACAACACCAAATTAATTCCAATTCCCTGATATTAGAGCCATCAACGTGTGTGGCTGCGTGCGCAGCAAAATGTTGGTCACCCCCGACAAAATCTCACTCCAAGGTTTTTTGAAAAGTTGGCAGCTCTGCATCTTGCTTTATCAGAGCGCTAAAATTCGTATGATTCTTTACGAAAATATTGACATGAACAAGAACAACAAATCGGTGTGCATTTAAATAATTTAATCAAAGTCATTGTAAGTATAAAGACAATCCATGCAGTTTTTAAAACCTGTGTGCAAAATTAACCATCTTGAGAAAAACATTTTTTAAATTATAGGTGTCTTACTGCTCCCAAGTCAGTAACATTTCCAGTGTTAGGAAGGATACTTTCAAATCGTATTCCGTTACAGAATACATGCCCAAAATTTGTATCTGTAACGTATTCTGTTACATTAACTAATCTGAGTAACATATTCTGATTACTTGGATTACTTCCACATTGAATTGCATTTTATAAGTGTAGGAATGCGGCGTTGTTATAGTCAGTGGAGCAGCAGCAGTGTAAGCTCTGTGTCCGCGGATGCGGCGGGCCAGCTGGATGCGATGGAAGGGCAGCGTGCGGATCAGCAGCTCCGTAGATTCCCGTTCATGTCCGGGTGGTCGTGCAGCGGTATGGAGGTTCCGGGCCTCAGCAGGAACACCCCCATGCTGAACACCTCCGTCTCGACGATGTGCATGTAGGTGACCGGGGGTTCTGGAGCCCCGCCGCCCCGGAGCTCGAGTTGCTTTTTCGGGGAGCGATTTTCAGGTCCGCCGCCCGCACTGCGGTCACCAGCGAGATGGGCTCGCTCTGTGAGTCCGCCCCGTCGACCAAAGACTTTAGGACCCTGTGTGTGATGCAGGCTTGCTTCGCTATCTTCTGGATCAGAGGAGTTTTGTGGTCCTGCGGCATTCTTGCTGCAGGTGAGGACAGCAGCCCAGTTAACTTTCAAACTAGCAATCTAGTTAACCTACTAGCAGATACAATGGAAACTTAGCAGGGAAGCTTAGCTTTTATCTTCTCATGCTCTTCCTCCGTCTCGGCTTCTCTATTAGTTCTTTCGCTATCTTCTGCTGCTTTTCTTCTCCTGCTTATCCCTCTCTTTCAGCTCCATCTCCCTTTGTCGCTGTCTGACATGAGGGCCAGCTCCTGAAAGACAGAGATGACACGTGTTTCATTATTTTCACTCCAAAAGTCTAAATCTGAAACAAACTCACAATCCAACAAGTTATTGTTCAAATAAAACTGAGCTGATGTCACTTACCTGAAGCTTAATAGACTTCACGATGAGGAACTTAATATCCTCCTCCATCTTCTGAACTTTGTGTTCTGAGTCCTCCTGCACGTTGAGCCACTTCTTCTCTGTGGCTTCAACCAGACTCTCCAGCTCCTTGGTTCTTTGAAGGCAGGTCTCTTTCTCCACCTGCTCACTCCTGAGCTGATCCTCCAGAGTGTTGACTTTAAGGTCTGAGTCAGACTCAAGCTGATGGATCTGAGTCTGCATGGCCCTCAGTTTTTCCGTGAGCTCAACATTATTTTGCAAGTCCTCCTGCTCGTTGATCCACTTCTTCTCTGTGGTTTCTACCAGGCTCTCCAGCTCCTTGGTTCTTTTAGAGCAGACGGAATTCTCCGACTGACCCTTCCATACCAGACCCTCGAGGTAGTCCACTCTGAGGTTACAGGCAGTCTTGCAATCATGGATCTGATTCTGTGCGGTCCTCAGTTTTTCCATGAGGTCAACATTCTTATCGACCAGCGCAGACTTTTCACTATGGATAAAAGCGATTACTTTATCTCTTTCCCTGAGGACATCTTCCTTAATGATCGATATCCTCTCCATTTTCTTCAGCTTAGTCTTAAGTTCTCTCTGTACCTCCTTAAGAGCTTGGATCTCCAGCAACAGCTTCATATTATTTGACTCTGAGCCTTTCAATTGTTGCAGGAGGTCTGCCGTTGAATTCACTGTATTTGGCTCAGTGTTGCTGTTGGAGCAGTTGTCTTGAAGACTCATGATTCTCTCAGCTGTTGACTGATCAAGTTGTCGTTGTGGACTTGTAGAGCAGTCTTGACTTGTTGTCATGTTGCACTGTTTGATCAAACTGACAAGTGTCTCTTCAGTGGTCAGTTAAGTAGCCTGCTGATTAAAGATGGCGCCAATGTCTCTGATCTCTCTGGTCACCAAAGGAACTAGGGCTGGGTATTGCCCATAACCTCACGATACGATACATATCACGATACACGTTATTTTTGAATAATGACCATGTCCTGCACAGAAATGACTAAAACAGCTGTTCTTTATTATCCCATATAACAGCAAAGGCGAAGTCTTTGGGATCTCACTACTCAAAATACTTAAACTTCTGTCCATTAAAAGATCTTAAAAGTAAAATAAAATAATTATCTTTCTAATCCCAAAATTAAAAAAAAAGGCGATGCTCAGAAAGGATCTGTCGCTCACGTATCTCTTCCCAAGACCCCCGGATAGGTTTTTTTTAATGTCCCTCGTAAGTGCAAAGTCTGTTGCTTGAACATGAGCGCCGCTGCACAGCTTGGCATGCAGCGGTGCTATACCACACAGCGTAGGGGTCTTTTCTTCAGTCATTACGAGTGTTGCAACTTTTAGCGGCTTCAGGGCTTTAGCCTCATCTTCAGCACAGGCCAGGTCCGCTTCAGTTAAGGTCAACAACTCCTTGGCATTCTTCCACACCTCAGTGGAGAGTAAGTAAGAAACAGTGGGCGTCTCGAGTGCACGTTGAGCGGCCAAATTCAAACTGCGGGCAAAGCATTTCACGTCCAATAACTGCGCCAGCTTTTCCGGTATTTCTTCCTTGTTTGTTTTGAATTGAGACGTGTGCTGTTTTGCCTCTGCTGCCCCCTATTGGCATATCGTGCACTGCACCATAGGTGCAGTTTCGTTTTCAAGACAGCCGTCACAGCATTTGATGCCGTATCGATACAGTAGATTGTGACTTTTTAGGGGGGGGGGGGGGGGAGTTCAGAATGTTACCTTTCAAAAGAGACCAAGACCATGCATGTACTCCAAATGGTTCTAGAACAGCTTTCAATATACTTTGGGTATGTCTCAGACAGGCGTTGCAGGAGAATCTCACCCGCCTCTTAAGAGGTTTTAATCAACATTCTCACTCCACCCATTTGACCTACTGCCTTCAAGTCTTTTTATATTAATATATTTTTAAACCTTTTTATTATAAAATAATATAATAATAAACTATATAACTAAATATTGTTTTTATTCCAAACATTGACATGACTAAAAGTTATACAGATTTTTACATATTACAAGAATGCCTCACAAATATTTTCCCTTGTTTTATCTTATCGCCTCTTTCCAGGCTTTTATTATGATAAGCAACCGACCTGCTTGTTTATATGCAAATTTTGACTTTTATTCATTGTTCATTTCATTGGAAGTTTGGACCAATAAATGTTATATGATAAATGTTGGATCAATACATAAAAAGACCCTTCTTGTTTGAAACGTATGATTGTTTCTAAGGAAATAATGACATATCATCTACAACATAGCACTTGCTCAGGGGCACTTAGACAGTGGGTAGGGAGAGTCCTCTTGGACTTTTTTGGACAGATCCAGGTGTTGTCCATCCAGGTATGTTTTTTTTGTTGAGCAGAGCCTGGACCAGAACCTGCACCGCCTTCTGAATGAGAAGGGGGCGTGTCCTCCTGATGTTTAACATCATGAATCTACAGGACCGTGTCGTTGCAGTAATGTTGGAAGTTAAAAATTAAAATCAAGCAATTTAACCGAAGCTGGTTCCTTTTTTAACTCTCAATCACTTGAGTGAAACTAGAAATAGTAAACAGAATCAATAAACAAACAAACTCCTGTCTCATACAATTCAAGGTGAGATCAAACAGTTCAAACTAGCAATCTAGTTAGCCTTCGAGCAGATACAATAGAAACTTAGCAGGGAAGCTTAGCTTTTATCTTCTCATGCTCTTCTCCTCCCTCTCAGCTTCTCTATTAGTTCTTTCGCTATCTTCTGCTTCTTCTTCTTCTCCTGCTTATCCCTCTCTTTCTGCTTCATCTCTCTTTGTACTTTCTCTGTCTTCTCCTGCTTCTTCTGAGCTTTTCTTTCTTCCTCACTTCTTCTGGCTTTGTCTCTGTCTGACATGAGGGCCAGCTCCTGAAAGACCGAGATGACACGTGTTTCATTATTTTCACTCCAAATGTCTAAATCTGAAACAAACTCACAATCCAACAAGTTATTGTTCAAATAAAACTGAGCTGATGTCACTTACCTGAAGCTTAATAGACTTCACGATGAGGAACTTAATATCCTCCTCCATCTTCTGAACTTTGTGTTCTGAGTCCTCCTGCACGTTGAGCCACTTCTTCTCTGTGGCTTCAACCAGACTCTCCAGCTCCTTGGTTCTTTGAAGGCAGGTATCTTTCTCCACCTGCTCACTCCTGAGCTGATCCTCCAGAGTGTTGACTTTGAGGTCCGAGTCAGACTCAAGCTGATGGATCTGAGTCTGCATGGCCCTCAGTTTTTCCGTGAGCTCAACGTTATTTTGCAAGTCCTCCTGCACGTTGAGCCACTTCTTCTCTGTGGTTTCTACCAGGGTCTCCAGCTCCTTGGTTCTTTTAGAGCAGACGGAATTCTCCGACTGACCCTTCCATACCAGACCCTCGAGGTAGTCCACTCTGAGGTTACAGGCAGTCTTGCAATCATGGATCTGATTCTGTGCGGTCCTCAGTTTTGCCATGAGGTCAACATTCTTATCGACCAGCGCAGTCTTTTCACTATGGATAATAGCGATTACTTTATCTCTTTCCCTGAGGACATCTTCCTTGATGATCGATATCCTCTCCATTTTTTTCAGCTTAGTCTTAAGTTCTCTCTGTACCTCCTTAAGAGCTTGGATCTCCAGCAACAGCTTCATATTATTTGACTCTGAGCCTTTCAATTGTTGCAGGAGGTCTGCCGTTGAATTCACTGTATTTGGCTCAGTGTTGCTGTTGGAGCATTTGTCTTGAAGACTCATGATTCTCTCAGCTGTTGACTGATCAAGTTGCCGTTGTGGACTTGTAGAGCAGTCTTGACTTGTTGTCATGTTGCACTGTTTGATCAAACTGACAAGTGTCTCTTCAGTGGTCAGTTAAGTAGCCTGCTGATTAAAGATGGTGCCAGTGTCTCTGATCTCTATGGTCACCAAAGGAACTCAAAGGCAGTAGCCTGCTGATTAAAGATGGCGCCAATGTCTCTGATCTCTCTGGTCACCAAAGGAACTCAAAGGAGGTGTTTCACTGTGTGGCTGTTTTGTCTCCTTTATATAAACGTATGAGTGTAAAATTAGCCTATTTACCACGGTTACAAAGGGTCCTTTGGAGTCTCCAAATGGCCTTTGTGGAAAATATCGAGACATGCCCTTAGGAAAAAATCTGTCAAATATTAATCTCCTTTGGTGTTGTTATCAAATTTGAACTCGGGCTATTCAAGGCTTCATGCTAGGGTCCCATTGTGTTTTCCAGCTCATAAGTCCCAGCTAGAGTCATCTGCAGGCATCTGTTTATTAAAAAATATTCAGTCGGAAATAAAAACCTTCTACTTCACTGTGTGCCAACTGCTTTTACTCAATACCAGTAGGACATCAAGTGATTGTGACTTTTTAGGGGGGGTAAGTTCAGAATGTTACCTTTCAAAAGAGACCAAGACCATGCATGTACTCCAAATGGTTCAAGAAAAGCTTTCAATATACTTTGGGTACAACCGACCTGCTTGTTTATATGCAAATTTGGACTTTTATTCATTGTTCATTTCATTTGAGGTTTGGACTAATACATGTTATATGATAAATGTTGGATCTATACATAAAAGGACCCTTCTTGTTTGAAACGTATGATTGTTGTTTCTAAGGAAATAATGACATATCATCTACAACATAGCACATATAAATGGGCCCCACATCATCATCACATTAATATCAAGGCAATGGTTGTATGTTCAAAATAAGCATAAATATTCCAATGAAGACGACTTTTTTTGTTGGATGTTAAACAAATCAGCCTCCTACAAATTTTCGTTCCATGTAAGGCAAATACAAACAGAGAAAATGGACTGCCAGTAGGACCTACTGATCACACCAGACCACATTTATGAGAAGAATAAAAACATTCCTCAAAACTAACTTCACTTTCATGTCATTTCTCTTTGTGTCACTGTTACAGGACCACCCTAGGGCTGAATATGAATTCAAGGTGATGCAGAAGTCTATGTGCAAAGATCAGAAATCCCCACACAAGGTAATAACATATAGCCTCTGCATATTTGTATCTCTTGAGTTGTATGTGTTAATTCACACAACATCACATACATTATTTGGCCATACTCTTTAAACCAGGCTACTTGGTTGTAGAGTGCTTTTTGACCTTTGAACTTGAGGATCAGACTGTACAGCTCCTTTTCTCCAGTTCTTTGGTGAAAAATCAACATGTCACCGAAGACAGGAGCTTATTGTCACCGCCTCTCAATGTTGGAATATCTGTATTTACAACACTATTCACTATATCTGGATGTTGCAGTTTTACTGAACATTTTGTGTATCTACTTTAAAGCTCACCTTTCGAGACCGCCTTCCTGCCTACATGACTAATATTGTAATGATGCTGTTGTTGGTGAGGAAAGATGTCTTGACGTACTGTGCGGGTAATGGTGAGTGTGGTGGTGACACCAGGCCCATCCTCACCCTCATGGGTTTGTTGTAAATCACTGATGAGCGGTTATTCCATTTCTCTCAAACTCCATGTATCCTGTGTTTAATTCTGCAAGCCCTTGCCTTGTCAGATTGGTGTTATATTTGTGTTTGGTGTAATCTTCTACCGGATCTCCACCAAAGCTGCTCTCCACATGAGTTCCAATCCCATTACACGAAACCATGTACAGTGGTTGACAGTTAAAACCACAGCAGCCATCATCAACCTGGTGGTCATCCTCATACTGGATGAGGTGTATGGTGCTGTGGCACGATGGCTCACTGTGTTAGGTAAGTTCAGTGACAAACTGGCAAAGGCAGTGAACTGTGTGAAAACAGGCAGCATGTCATCACAATGAGACCTTTTAACCTTTTTTTAACTGTTTTGCACGTGTACTAGTAAAACCTGATCGTGGTGTCCATTGATAAAGGTTTGACATAATAATTTTTTTGTTGTTGCATTTAAAACGGTTGTAAAAAAAAAAAGTAAATTAAATGTAATTGATATAAAGCCATTTTAGGATTGTGACTCTCAGATGTGAAGTGAATATTAGGTATAGGAGTTGACATTTGATGTGATGCATTTAAATAGAGGATGGCTTTAATTGCAAGAAAAGCTTTTATTAGCAGTAATAAATCAAGAGAGATCATTCAGTTTAATCTGGGAAATATTTATACCAGAGAAACCAGAGATAAATCTCACTTGCCTGTAATGGCTTGTAATGGAGGGTCTGTGCTCAGGACCGTTTACTGTTGGTCTATTTATCATTTCAAGTCAAAATGAAATAATCTAATGTTCACTTTTAGAGGTTCCTAAATCAGACAAGAGTTTTGACTCATCTTCAAGACCTTCATCCTGAAGTTTTTTCCATTTCATTCCTAACATTGTCCTTAAACCTTCTTTATAGTTTTCAGTTTTTCCTGTTTGTTTATCAAACTCTTTTTAAACAGGAACTTGTGCCTGAACATCGGAGAACAATGTGTTTTGAATGTTGTTGCAACGTGACGACGTCATCCTGAGGTTTTCATCCTGTTCTGTTCCTCAGCGGCAGGAAATCAGGCTTCATTAAAGAGAGACGCACAAACAGAGACATGCAGGACACACCAAGTACACTCTGGTCAGTTTGACCTTTAGAACACACACACACACACACACTCACATGCACACACTGAAACACAGCAGGGGGGGACAAACACGAGCGCTGCCTCCGATCTGCAGCTTCCTCTCAGATGAGATCACCTCGTACCAGAGAGGATGAGGAGACTTTCTGCACAACAGCCATTTACATTATGTAAGTGTTCTTCATGCACCTGGTGGAGATGTGGTAAACTGCACCCTCCATCTCTTTGACGCTTTCAGTTTCAGTGCACGAGCTCAAACAGTCCCAGGCTCTTGGAGCGACAGCAGCAAAGTATCTATAATTAAAAATGATAGTGATTAATTTGGACCCATTGTCAGGTTAATTCCTGTTACTGAGGACAAACGGCTGGATGAGAAGCTTCCTGCAGGAGAGACTCTCACTTATCTCATCTGGCTCCAGTGAATTCAGACGAGACGCTGACGTGTTCGTCAACATGTCGACACAAACTCAGTGAAGATGAAGCATCCGGATCTTTATCTCACTGGTTTTTAGTTCTTTAAGCAAAGACGATGAATCAGTCTCTTGACGACTCTGGATTCACTTTATCATCCGACACACACACACACACTCTGAGAGTAATGTCTTCATGAAGTATTCTATAGCTTTGTTAATATATCAAATGTACAAAATATACAAATGTGCATATGTACAAAGTTCTACTTGAAGATAATGTGTAATTCTGCTGAAAAACTTAATACAAAATGAGAGGAAAGCAAAACAAAGAAGATCAATGAAGGAAAAGACAATAAAACAAGGTTAAGATGATAAAATATGGAATAAACACTAACGTTTTTAGTAGAACAAAACCAAACAACATGAATTAAATGATAAAGCACAACACTAAGTGAGTTTTAAAGAATAAATCAACAGGTTCAGCTCATTCTCGATGAATGGACCCTCGTCACAGCCACAGAGTCTCACCCTGGATCCACTCAACACATAATTACTTTGAGATCTGTAACTGGATTGAATCCAGCTAAAATTAAAAAATAATCTAATAACACACTAAGTGAACTTACAGCAAATTCAACTCGCTGCATTAAAGATCCCACGACAAGGACACCACCGAGCTGAAGTGTTTAAGTGTAATTATATTTAACCACGCGGCAGAGCAGCTGCTGCCAAAGAGGAAAATGACCCAATTGGAACAATGACATGTTCTAAGTGAACTGTGCCACAGGAAATGATCGGAGATAATCGATCCCACTGGTAATTTACTGGGTTTCAGGAGTAATGATGCAGCCGCCACCTCTCAGCTGGATTTAACTCAGACTAACCAGTATGAGGGTTTTGAGAGACTTGAACCTCTTCAGGAACAAAAGCTGAAACCTGGAGGAAGTCTTTAAAGATCACAGCAGCAGGACTGGGTTCACCTCCTCGTTGTTTTTGCGCACATTCAGTTCCCAAGTACCTTTTTTTTTCCTTATTGAGCAGCTGCAGAGAAGTTAATGGCATTTGATGAGTCTGTTTCATAAAGGCAACAAATGGCAGCGGCGGTCGTCGGCTGCAGATCAGTAATGAGGTTTAATAAGCGAGGGCTGCCCACGGCCCGAACACTAAAAGCAAGGGGAAGAAACAAATCGCATAAGTCACATGCGCTCGCCCACAACACAACAACACATCGACTTCTGTCACTCAACAAGTGGAAATCACACAGACTCTTAAGGTGTTTTGTTCTTCTCCTCACTGGGATTTGTGTTTCAACACCTCCAGGTCTGTTTGAGTGAGTCAGAATTTACTCCTCACAGAAAAGATCCCTGGTTTCTTCAGCGTCAGGCAACGAGTCACATTCAGCAAAGTACAACAGAGCAGGTGAGTTATAGCAGATTAAATATTGTAAAAGCTTCACGGGTATTTCATTGTGTAATTTGTCAAATCCTGACGTTCATTATTCAAACCTCTTTTCTCAGTGTCGACTCTTGAAACAAGATTTCCTTTGTTAAACCTCGTTTATTCAACTCTATGTTATTGATCATACCTGGCTTTCTATTGGTCGGGTTTATTCTGACAGCAGCGTTTCATAAACACCCAAAAGCGAGAGCAGGGATCTGAGATCAGAGGCAGAGCTGAAGGTCAGGAGTCGACTCTCACTGAGACCCAGGAGACGCTTGAGAGGAAGGTAATACAATCTGAAATGAAGTAAAAAACGCTCTGAGGTAGAAAGATCCGGCTCCAGAATCATGGTTAGAAGGTTTTGTCAGTTTGATGATCAGCAGGATGATGTCAGACACACACCCCTCTACAAACCAATCAGAGACGAGTACAGGTAGCCGCCGCCCACGTACTTATATCAGACAAACTTCTTTAGTCCCTAAAGTCCCGAAACTAACCAGATCAAATGAAACTGTGGAACAAACACATGAAACTCAGATCAGACAAAATTACCTTTAATCAATTTAACTCATTTTCATTTCCTCCATTAAACTTTTAAATGATTTTTAATAAAAAAGCCTCTTTTCTGTATCGTCTTCCGTCCGTTTGACAGTTTCTCACGATGCACCTTGTTGTTGAGACTCACTGGACCACAGAACCTCCGGCCTGGTCCTCTGAGTCGTGCAGGTCTGTGTTTGGTTTGGTTTATCGCCCACAGCATCGGCGTGAGGAGGATATTGGTTCGTGCTGGGATCTTCATCCATCAAGCTCTGCAAAGCTCTGGGGGCCTGGAGGCCGTCAGAGAGGAAACAAAAGGTCAAAGCTCTGCTGGACGGAGAGGAAAGAGACGAGGAGAGGTGGACACGTCGGTTAACACAGTGAGGTGTTAATAAAACATCAAGATGTGGACGAGTCTCTCTGAATATTGTCCATTTAGTGGTGTTTACAGTCTGTGGGATGAATGAGACGGTGAAAAATAAAAAAATGATCCTCATCTAATCTTTCTCCTGCAGCTCGGGCTCATACGTTAGGTGTAATTTAGTCATATTGTCTGATCACTCCAGCCCCGCAGGCCGCTATGGGCTCATTAGCACGGGGGGCACGCGCCGCTCAGCCAACACATTACTGGGAACCACGCCGGTGCTAATGAGCGGCCGGCTCGGACGCCAGAGACGGAACCGGTCGGAGCCGCGAGACGCAAACCTTAATGTGAACGACTTCAAAAATGTTCCTAAGCAACAAGTGGCTGACGACAGATGATCTGAAAAAAATATATATCAGCAGAAGTCAGGGAGATCATCTGTGTGAGGACAGATTATAGGTATATGGAGAAATGTACGTGGATGTCCCCAAACGCTATAACGTGGTGGGAGGCTGGAGCCAATCCCTGCAGGGCTTGGAGCGAGAGGCGGAGTCTATCCCCGACAGCTCGCCAGTCAATCTCAGAAAACATTTGAATCCCTAATTAACTGGCTCCGCTCTTCTGGCCTCAGGCTTTCCACCAGAGATCAGTTCCGTGGCTGCTGGTGACAGGAAATCTGGCTCCGAGCCGTCATCCAGCTTCATCCCTGTGGGCGGCTGTGGCTGAGGGGTAGAGCGGTCGTCCGGACGTCTGCCCACCTGAAGGTCGGCGTTTCGATCCCCAGTCTGACCCATCTACATGCTGGTGTCC
Source organism: Pleuronectes platessa (assembly GCF_947347685.1). NCBI lineage: Eukaryota > Metazoa > Chordata > Actinopteri > Pleuronectiformes > Pleuronectidae > Pleuronectes > Pleuronectes platessa. Next base: position 19,617,488 of record NC_070645.1, read on the forward strand.
TCTGGCAAGATGCTGAACCCTGAATGGCCCCTCATAGAATAACAAGTGCTGCGATTAGATGCTCTGTATGAATGTGTGTCTGAATGGGTGAATGTAAAACTGTACTGTAAACAGTTTGAGTCATCAAGACTAGAAAAGCGCTATATAAATACAAAACCAAAACCATTGGTGTATCGGCTCTGTGGCGGACATACTGGTGTAACACTGACTTGTCAGATAGTAAGAAGGGAGAATCACTTTCGGTTTGGACACGATCTATAGATATTGATAATACACATGGGGGGGGGGGGGACATATTGTCTAACATGTTTTTCGTGACGCACGTGAAACTAGGAGAACACAAACATCTCAGGATGAAGAAGAGGAGGAGCCGTACACGTGGAAGACGAAGACGTCCACTTGGAAACACGAGGAGATTCCAGATCTGTTGGTGATGAGGGCCGACGCCGGTGTGGATGAGCTGTAAACAACAACACTGATCTCTACACAGCAGAACTTACACGTCATGTCCTAAAACACGGTTTCTCCGATCTCACGTAGAAAAGGGAGGTTTGAAAACATTCCCTCCTCGTCAACACAGAGTTTGAGGTTCGACGGGAGGGGCCGCTCTCGAGGAATTCGAAACACAGGCACGAAGACAGAAGTTAGATCGGCATCGATTAGAAATTAGGTCGAATGTTCCAACTTTAAATCCTCAGCTTCCTCCGGACCCGGCGCTCGGCAGGAGGTCGTGTGAGTGACGCAGCAGTGGACGGTGAAGAGTGGTTCACAATTATTGGACTTCTGTCTTGAGCAAACTGGAAACTTATAAAGGAAACAATAACACGGCGAGGAAACACGGGGGGGGGGGGGGGGGATCAGTGAATCAGTGAATAATATATAACAAAGAGTTAAATCCAGGTGTTATTCAGCTCCGTCCCTTAAAAACCTTCATGTATAATTCTGTTTGCAGTGGATTTAAAAAAAAAAAAAAAAATCCACATTTTTTCCTCCAGAATCTGATTCTGATTCCATCAGGCCTGTGGGCTGCGTCGCCATGGCAACCTGATGTGAGAATACAGATGAGGTGCACGGGGGGGGGCTGAAGGAAATTGCTGGGGGGGGGGGGGTAATAGTGGGAGGTTTCTTTGTGTAAGGTCATGAGAAATCCCCTCCCCACATATTCTGGAGGTAAATCTCTCTTTCGTCTTTTTCCACTGATGTTTGATTCAGAGAGTAAAGTGTGTGTGTCTTTGTGTGTGTGTGTGTGTGTGTGTGTTGGGGGGGGGGGGGGGGGGGGGTTACATACGCAGTTGATGCGACAGGAGAATTGATCAACGCAGTTTGTGGTGCGTCTATCTTGGATGGTTACAACATTAGGGCTGATAATCAAAAGCACTTTTCAGAAAATTAATTCTGTTGAACGTTAACGTTTCACTTTCAGATGTAAAGTAGTTAAAATACATATTTGAACAACAGAGCAGAAAATAGCTTGTGCTGACAAATGTTCCCAAAACGATAACAACAACTGCATGATTTAAGTGTTTAAATTGTTTGTTTCTCCTTAAATGTCGATAGATTCTTCAGTATTTCATCCAAAAAATTAAAAACCCTAATAACAGATGCGTTGTGCAGTTTTCTCTGCATAAACCGGATGTTGGCCGAGCACGAGCCCGTGGAGGTGAGATCTTGTGTGAGACCACCATCTGGTGGTCGAACTGGGAACAGCTTTTTCTGCAGTCTCATTACATTGCAGTACTTTACACTGAACAGTACACGGAACATGCTCAGGTTGTGATTTATAATTAAATGAAATTACAACGTTTGCTTTTTTAAGTTTATCTTCAAATCCCATGAAATCCTCTGGTCTGTCTGTTGGAGATTCTGGTGTCAGAGTTAATATTTGATTATGATATTTGAGTCACATGTGTAATGAACTGGGAGTCGGCCTGTGGTCCGGCTGCTGTGTCGTGAGCAGGTTCGTCTGTGTTAACAGATGTTTCATCACCGATGAGCAGCGGCTGTGTGAACAGGCAGTGACGTGGAACAGCTCCTCGCTTCAGCCGCTCACATTCTACAGCTTTTAATAAATCCAATATCATGTATGTGAATGTGTCACAGTGAAACATCCGAGCTGTAGAACACACAAACTGGGAGGGAACCAGTTAGAGGTAAGAAGAAGGGAAGATGTGATGGTTTATCTTCAATATTCAGCAGAAGATGGGTAATATCCATGTGTCGCTGCAGAGGGCGCTGTTGATCAGTTTAAGTGAAATAGTGTTGCTCTTGACACACTACAGGAATTTAAATGCATCTATTTTAGGACTGTAAATATATGAATACAGTTTTTATTATATAGCACAAGGCGACTCCTGCAGCTTCACATGCTCAGGTGACGCTGTGGCCTTGAGCTGATGTAATCACGTCAGTATGTCTCCATTCATTTCAGCAGCTCTCGGCCTTCAGCTGTACCTTCTGACAGCTCTTTAAGAAAAGCCCAACACAAGCTCATCATCTGATCTCTGGTGTCTGAATCTCCTTCGCTGTCAGTCACACGGTCTCCATCTCCTGCACGGATCTACAGTATCTGCACGAGGCAGACGAACCCCTGCTGGGATCAAAAGATGCATCTCTGATCTTCCTCTGCACCACCAGCTACTCACAGACTCCAGCAGCCGACTGTGAATCCACCATCACATCATCCCGAGTCTGCCTTCATTCATCTTTCAGAGCCGACACGGCCAAAACACTTTTGAAGCGGGACGTCACATATTCACCGCTGTTCGACCTTGCTGCTAAAAGTCATGCGTGCACGTCTTCCTGCAGGATCCGCGGCCTCGTGGAGGACTGACGCCGCACGGTGACATGAGAAATGAATCGTCTCCTTTCTTGTCAACATCTATTTTTCATGTAGATGCACCGACAATATGCACAAACATCAATCAGAGATCCGGCATCAGGCAAAGCAATTATGGACAAGTGTGTGCACACAGAGGGAAAACAGTGATGGAGTAGAGATAAGTTCACCACAGACGAACACCAGGGGGCAGCGCAGCATGCGTTCCTTCCTCCACCTCTCAGTTTGGGACTGAGCCCAGCAGCCTGTTATTCCAAAGAGAGAATTACCACCGAGTTTGAAGTAATGAAACACTAAACAAGCTTTACCGAGAGAAATTGAGGATTTAGGTCCCAAACTCCTCATTCTGATGTAAATTAAAAGGAAGCTGCACTCACACAGAAATGAAAGAAACAGACACTTCTCATGCACAATGAGCTCCAACATGTTTTATGCAACTTTGCGTTGCGCTTCCCTCTTCACAAAGTACCGTGCTGATCACTGCAGGCACACAAAGCATGTTGTGATTCATGTCTGTGCAGGGGGAGGGTGCAGTGAACTCCACAGGGTAATACAGTATTCATTATCCTCCATAGATGTGCTTTGTGTCTGCCCGGTGAACCCGGAGTTCACATGTGTAATCCGTCTTTACATTAGGACCTTCCCCGGAGTGAGTCGCTGAGCAGAACTCAGTCAGTCGTCAAATCACACGAGCTGGAACTGGAGGAAGTGAGATTCTAATGGGTCTGAGATGAAGCTCTGGCTGCTGCAGGAAGAGGACGACAGAGACGAGTAGAAAAGATCCAAGAGGATTCAGATCCAGACTCTTTACTTTGCTTGTGTGAAGAGAACAGGGATCAGAAAAACTCCGAGAACCAACCAATCTTTGTGAATCGCTAAAAATGATAAAAAAGTGTCTTTAAAATGTCATTTACTTACAATTCGTCCTGGTTTAGACCACAATTAAATAATAATAAATGGAGTTTGATTGGTTTTCAACACAAACTTCACACTGATCGCTCCATATGTGTCAATCAATCAAAGCTACGCTGGTGCCACCTGGAGGAAAACACGGATATTGCATGTGCATACCTGTTAGCATCACGAATATCCCACAGAAAAAGGTGCTGGGTGAATGTAACGCAATTAAAACAATTAATTAACTTCTTAGAGAAGAAGTTACAAGCTTATTTTTAACCACATATTAAAAACTAATTCATTACACAGCCACATTGGTTCAAATGAACAACTGCGGTAGAAACTAGAACAGTTTATCTCTGGATATTTGCCTCATATGAAATTGAGCCTTATGATATTTTCTCTGAAGCAAATACAACAAATCTGTTGGTGTATTTCGTGGAACTGTTTTTCTTCATCCCGGCTCTGGGTTTGTGATTTAAAAACCGATAACATGGTGAATATCCAGCTGCACAACTCTTCTCCTCGAACAAAGACACAAATGGCTTCCAGGCTGCCGAGCTAATGGGCGTCTGGCGTGGCTGGAAGACGATGAGGGATTTAAGAAGAGAAAGAAGAAACTGAGAGAGGCTGGACGGACAGACAAGGAATTAATGAAGGGAGGAAGTGGAGGAAGAGATGGAGCTGCCGCCTGTGGGGATTGATGCTGTGTGAAGGTGACCTGGGATTACTCCGGCCCTATTCCACAATCTCATCCTTGTATCTGAAACTCATCGGCCGGCGGAATGAGCTCAGCCGTCCACGCTCCTACGAAAGTCCTCCGCTGAACCTCAATCTGCCCGAAGCGAGGAGCCGTAAGCTGGGTTAAAGGATATCCTCTCGTTTCTCTCGCCGCTGGATGTTAGTTTGCAGAACGTTTGGATGATGACATCAGGTTGAAGGTTCCCCGCTGCGTGTAAAGACTGTTCTTACTGCAGCTTCCTCCGGCTCGGGAGGAAAATCCAAGAGGGGGGCTTCAAAAAACCCTCATGGAGGCTGACACTGGTTAAACAAGTCAATCTACTATCCTAGAGAATAGATAATATGATTAAGATGCATTTAACAGGTTGATATTTAAAGTAAATCTAATTGGCCTTGATGTCACCTGTGGGTTTGTGAGCTTGTACCGTGCTTTATGGTCTATTTGACTCTAAATGGACAATCATCACTAGAGGTTGAGACAGTAGAGTAATCTTCTCATAGACTATAGAGAATCTACCATTTGATTCCTCAGGGACACCGTACTCTGAAGAAATACTGAATCTACATCTGTTTCCGAGGCATGGCTCTGTCGTGGCCTCCAGGTCAAAGGTCACGGCCTCACCGATCCGGCAGCTTCGACACCATGTGCTCATTGAAATGTCCTTGAGGAAGTTGCCAAACTTGCAAACTCATCATGAAGCCGACTCGCTAATCTCCTGAAATAACCTCACTTAATATAGACCGGTTCTGACAGGGGGAGAAAAACAAAAAATCAGGATTTAATCCTTCAACAACACACCCTGTCCGAGTCAAGAGCAGCTCCTCCGGCTCAGAACGCCTGTCAATCAACTTAATGGGAAAATATAAATGAGGAATCAACAGATGTAATGGGAAGATAATTATTTTTCCGCAGACGGTGTTTGAACCCTCTTCGGTTCCAGAGATAAACCTTTGGAATAAAAACTAAAACTAAACAACATACATGATTAAGAAACACCAGTAAGTGGTTGTGATGCTGTGTTTTCCTGACGTCCCTGCGATGCACTTAATTGTCGTCGCACAAACTCATTTCCCACGCACACAAACTTCCACAGGCCCCAAAGAGCATTCTTCGTAATTGCAATTAAACTTGGTCGGAGTTAATGAGATCACGCCCACAACAAAAAAATAAAAAATCGAGTTAAACGCAGATGCATTTATGAAACCAGATTGATTTGTCGAGCTCGGCGTGATAAGACTCTCCTGTTAGTCGACGGCAGCCTGCATCCATTAGAAGGGAAGTTTCAGAGGGATGAGGGAAACAACAGCAGGTGAAAGGAGGCAGAGCCGATGGAGGAGAAGGGAAGAGCGAGCGGCAGCGAGAGAGAGAGAGACAGAGCGCTGGAATATAGAGCGTCTGTGAGGGAGGAGGGACGCTGAATAGACGGGGGCTGAGCGGGAGTCAAAGACGTATTGACATGGAAGGAACTGGGGAGAGCGGGGATTTACATTCCATCTGAATGGGATGATGAGCGGCGCACAGGGGGGGGGGCGGAGCGGCGCGGGCTCCCGAGGCCCCACCGGTGGAGCGGCGTTCAACATAAATACTTTACCATCTCAAACCCATCAATTCAAAGGGACACGCTCATCATGTGCTTGTTTTTCACTCTGTTCTGTCTCTCTTCAGCTCTCCGTGCAATAATTGCTTTGGTTATGTGCAGGCACACGGGTGATGTATGGAGTCGGTCCGTGTGCCACAACACGCCAACAGCTCCTCGCTCCTGTGTGTGCGCTCTAATGTGCGTGTTTGTGTGTCGCGGCTTAAGGGCGGCTTTAATTAAAAAACAACTTCTTATTGTAATAGCTTTCTTGTTGAAAGCCGCAGCCCCTTCTCTCCTGGTTGAGTCTTGATTAATGAGATTATCGTTTTGGTCGACCCACTCGTCGGTGCCGGAGCCGGAGCCGAGGGTGAAACCCGCCCGGCAGAGAAAGAGCAAAACAAAAGAAGTTCGCCCCGGCCTCTGGACACAGATAAACTTTGTGAGTAATTTATTCCCGTCAGCTCCGAGGGAAGCGGAGATGAGGGAAGACTTTGGAAAAACCGAGCTGCGGAATCTAAATCACAGCTTTAAAAAGGTGAAAACAATATTTTGGAGCTTTGCAGCCATTTTAAAGAAAGACAGAGTGAAACGTGGAGTGATTTCTGAATGAAAGGCTTTAACCTCAGGAAACTGCTGTAAAGGTCGTGAGCTCTCACTTCAGGAGACGTTTGACAAACACGTTGTTCTCAGAGGAACCGCTCTGTTCCCAAAATGTGACGTCCAAGGTTCTGTGAAAAGAAAGAAAGTCACAGTCGTGTTTTCTGTTTGCCAACTACGAATCCCCCAAACAATGGCGGAGGAGGCAGGGTTTCAGATCTATACTGCAGCCGGCCACCAGGGGGCGATCAAGGCAGTTGCATGTTCTGCCTGTTCGGAATGGCTCATATAAATCTACTGAAACGTAAATATCTTATTCTCCGATAGACGCAAACAGACGAAAAGTGAGTCTCCACTTTGTTGAGACTCGATTTTTTTGAAAAGGAACTCAAGACTGAATATAACTTTTTTAATATCCGGACAAACTCTTGATTCATTAGTGGATGTTTTGTGCCTGTCACTCTTTCAGGGGTTAATACAAAAGTTAAATTCTGCGTCTTGTAAAAGAACATCTCTGATTCAGAAGCAGTTATATTTTTAAAAAGCGAAATGGCAGAAGGTTACTTGTTTTAATTATTTCATTCCACTCGGCATAACAAACAGAGGCAGCTCTCGGCGATATTCTTTTTTCAGTGATTAAACAAGGCGAAGAAAAAGGTGTCAAATGATTTCCTCCCCTTTAATATTTCATTGTCACAATCTTTTAAATATTCCAGGGCACAGACTCGAGGTATTTCCATTTACTATAACTTCTATCTGACAAGGGAAATGAAAACCTGCCAGGTTAAGGAATGGTGTCTTTTCAAAAGTCTCCATCTCGCATGAGAACGCAGCAAATTCTTCTTCCTCATGCTGAGCTTCATAAATTAATTAGATCAATGGCCGGTCAGCGAGCACAAACGGAAAAACGTCTTTGTACAGACGAGTTTATTGAAATGGAACAGGATCTCTGGGTTGAAGAAAGGAGCAGCGTCACATTCAGACTTCTTCCTTTTCTTTTTCCGATATACTTCAACCTCTGGGCGATGGAAGGAGCACAGCAGGGGGCCGACACCAGGAAATACAGAAATATAGATTTTCATATTTCTTTTCCGTGCCCCCAAAACCTATAAAAAGGTTTCGTCAGCTGACTTGGTCCACTTCCTCGTCTTAGACCCGGTTCACACTGTGGCAGGATGACCTGAACTGGTTTTAATATTCATGAGTGTGTGTGTGTGGAGCCTCAGAGGAGGAGATAACCCGAGGACATAAAAACGCTCTGTTCCATAATCAGACTGATTTGAGGGACCGATGTGAAGCTGGAGACTTTATGATCCTGATGAAAGGAGAGCGTTGTTCCCCCCCCCCCCACCCCCCCCCCCCCCCCAGATGAACCGGCCAATCAAACAAATTAAAGTCTATTAATATGTTCGGTTGGAGAAGCGACTCAACGCCGGAGGAAACGTGTCAAAGGTCCCGTGAAGAAGAGGCCGTGTGAGAATACCGCGCAGGTTAACACAGCCACGAGGCAAATCGCACATCCACCACCGACTGCTACCGGGAGACTCTACGTAGGCAGCGTGGAGAAGTCGATGTTTCGTGACCGGAGTTTGACATTTACTGGGGAAAACGCTGGGTTCTCGGAGAGTGGGCTGCACGAGCACGGATCAGCGCCACACTCTCACATGCTACTGGTATTTCTTGAAAGGCAGATTATGGAATGGAGGCCCAGGGGTTTTTAAAAATCGTATACACTTCCACGCTCGGGTTCATGGAAAACGTCCAGATCTCACCTCAGCTATAGTCTCCATTAAAGATATTTTAAAGTATTAACCAGATATTTAAATCTATTTCATCTGCCTCCGAGATTTCTTACACGAATACATCCAGGCCGATGTTTCCAATGTGCACTGGAAGTGGACCAATCAGAGCAGACTGGGCGGCAGGGGGAGGGGGGTCTTAAAGAGACAGGAGCTAAAACCAAGTGTTTGTGACAGAGGCTGAAACGAGGAGCTGCAGCAAAAGACAGTCTGAGGAAAGTGATGCTATAAGATGTAATAAAGACGAATCTAAATATGAACAGAATGTGTTTCCTTCAAGATGAACATTTTGTCTCCATCTTTGTGTGCGACAATATTTATTAATTATCCCCAAAATGTTATCTAGTGGATTTACACGTGATTTCAATGGTAGTTTCCTGATCTTTATTGTTTTGTGGTGCAGCTCTGAGGCTCAAATGAATTCCTGGCGACCGTTGGCCCGTGGCCGAGGTTTGTGCTCGACTGATTCTAGTTTACATTTGTTTCTTGCTCACCTCTCCTATTAAATCTCTTCTGCCCGTTCGCTCCCTGACATTTGCTTTCCTCAGACCACTTTCAATGTTTGGGGTTTCTACGCTTCTGTTATCCTTCTGTCAAGTTCGGAGTCAAAGTCAAACCAGAAGGAAACCGCGGAGAAATGTCGAGAGGTGAGAGGCTCAACCTTTAGACATTTGCAGAGGTAATCAATCAGGTTGACAGTGGCGCGGCCCGAGTTGCCTCACGCTCCGGCAGCAGCACGGCGGCTCTGCGGCGTCTGAGGAAGTGCGAGCTCTCATAAAAGTAATTAATTTCCAAACATCATCGCAGGAAAGACCAATTAAGTAAAAAGGGTTAGATCCCGAGCTGCACGTCTTGGCCTCGCTGCCTGATTATGGGCTCAGGAACAGAAGTGCAGCCACGTTTATGTGTTATTAGCTGAGCTGAGTAGGTCATAATGCTCATTATCAACGTGCTATAAATCAGCGTGTGTTACATACAGCACAGGCAGGTTAAAGACTCGGGGACTATTACAGGAACAAACGCCTAATTGTGCACATTAATAAAATAATGACAGATGTGTGCATGTGGCTGCAGGAAGGATTCGGGGATGTGATCAAACTCGTATCATAAACTCACACACGCTGTCCTCGTGGAGTCGGGACGTACGTTTGTCAGAACTGTCATCTGCAGCTCAGACGTGTTTTCTGTTTCATCTTCCTTTCATGGTGGAGCGTCCGCAGAGACGCGACTGACGGGCGACTGACTCCGAGGATCAGACGACTCGGAGTCAGTCGCTGGAAACTGTGCATTTGAAAAACTCTTTGAAAAAGAGTTGTCGGCGTTTTGGGCGGATTTCGCTTTTGTGGCGAGGGTCAGATAAGAAGGTCGGCATCGATGCCGTGTCTCCTGAGGCTCAACCATTAGCGTAGCTTCAGAATCTGTATGTGTGAGAAGGTAAACAGTCACATGTGCATCAATTATACTAGAAATTGAATTGTTTTTACACGGACGACCACCTGACGTTGGTGTTTTGTTAATTCCGCAGGATGTAGACTTGTCAGAACATTTAAGAAATATCATTATGGTTTAACATTACATAATTTGATCCAGACCCAGAGAACCTCTTGATCCAGAGGAACCTTTCACACCTGATCTTTTGGTTCAGACTAAACTCTTAATACTGAATATCCAGACCAAACAGGGGAGGTATGAAAGAATCCTGAAATATTCCTTTAATATTCAGAAACAGCCAAAGATCTTCAACAATCAGAGAAGTTAAGATATATGTTTATATGAAATTAAAACTGTGGGGATGTAAATATAAAGTTATTTGGTTAAAAATAACTTCTGCACAGTATCTTTATCTTTCCATCGTGATGCAGGAAGTTTAAAACTTTCACGAGGTCGAATATTTCCTTCCAGAACAAACAAATAAACCCGACGTGCATTGAGGTGCATGAGTCTGGTGACAGAAGGAAAAGAAAGATGGACGATGTAAAGTTAATCCCTGAAGTGGAAAACTACGACTGAGCCACGCAGCTTTTTTTGTTACTGAGCATCCAGCGCATGTCACACACATCCAAACATGAGATGTTCTTTTATTACTTGAGTGAGGAGGCCATCAAGTCTGAGAAGCATTTCTCTTTTTTCCTTGCGGGCTCCCAAGTTGCATGTGTGTGAGTCTGAAAGAAATTTGGCAGTTTGAAATGAAAACTCTGACAAAAGAGAGCAGCAGCTCGGGGCTGGAGGTTGAGAAGGACATCTGCTCCTGACCTCAGCCCCCGGCAGCTGCACACGCCCTCATCCAGCAGCTCCTCCAAGGCCGAGGCCTCGATCCGGCACCACACGCCAAACTCCCCCTCTGCCAGTTTCCCACTTTTGCAAAGGGAGGTTTCAAACCCCAGATTCTCTTACTCTAACATCTCATCCCACGTCACTGACGCCTGTCAGATTACACATCGCCTGAAACACTTTGACAACGTTCACCGAGTTGTTCAGACTCTTTTTTTATTTTTATTAACAACCAGATCATTTTTGCCTCTTTTATCTGAGAACCTGTAGAAGTAGAAGTTTGTGGTTTTGCAAATGACCTCAAAAAGGGTGATTTATCATTTTCACACTGAACGTGACGTCCACACGACTCCAGAGTTTTCATCAGAGAACTTTGAAACCTCGATGTCTTTGTCTTAGTTGGAAAACTGTACGACTTTCAGTTTGACTTTAAACGCACATTTATCTGAGTTAAAGTCCTTTTGAATCTGTTTATTGGTGCCAGTTAAATTAATTACTAATTATTATCGACTATATTTGCTATAACTCTCTTAAAACAAGACTAAAAAAACGATCCTGGTTATAATAAAGACTTTATAAAATAATAAAATTGTGTTCTTAATGTTTGGTAAGAAGTTTGTTGCACGCGCTGCTGCTCAGACCCACAAACAGCCCAAATAAGGACATGTTGTGACACATGTGACAGTTAAGCTTGTACAGCGACTTGTAATTGAGCAAACGTTTCCCAGCAGACACTTCACTTTCCCCCGCGGTGGGCGTCAGGTGATTGACAGCGAGCGGAGCCCGAAGTCGTGTGTGTGCAGTCGCGTGAAAAACACTCAACTGGGGCACAATGAAATAATGATCAAACACAAAACTTCCGAGCAAATCAGTGGTTCATACTCACAGTTATGGATTATCTTGATCTATTGAAGTTGGTGTTTCCATACCGCTGAGGGATGAATGGCGGCAAATGGCTTTTTGTGAAGAGAGGGAAATGAGGCCTCACGTCCCCGACAGAGTCTCCAGCGGGAGGAAGAATGTGAAAGAGCAGCAATCTGCTCCATTAATGCTGTTTTGGCTGAGATGGATGAGAGGAGATAACGATGAACTGTATTTACAATCAGAGACGACACAACAAGCGAGGGAGCGGAGGCGCCTCATTTGAATAAATATACACATATTTAGAACTGAACTCAATTCAAATTTATTTAAGATTATTTTATTTACTTTAAATCGAACAAAAAGAGAAATCAGTCTGTTGCTGGTTCTTTGGTCAACAAAGTTTTCGAAACAATTATTATGAACACAAACTTTACTTGGAATGTTTCCTCAAAGGTGAAGCCAAGACATCTTGATCACCCCCTTGTGGCCGGCAGCAGAATAGGTCATGAAGCTGGCCTCCTCTATGTTAGCAGCTGGGACATGAACCAAATGAAAAAGGGAAAGTACAAGTTTAATAAATGTTTCTTAAAGATGGTTTTATATCCTAAATTTCCCCAAATGACGTCACCCACTCAAGATGGCAGCGTTCAAATATTGATATTTACTTTATGTTTTTTATTGACAGAGGAAGTGGAGTAATCCATCTTTGTAAACAGGGACAGTCAGACACTGTTTTAAAACAAAGGACAACTTGGTTATTATCTCTTGCAGCACCTTAGTGCTCATTTGGGATCCTGAACCATAGCCGAAGATATTAATATTTCTATTTAAGGTTAAAATACGGCCGTCTTCAGTCTTACTTTATATTTCAGAATTAGCGTATTGTTGTAGATTCTGCACACGTCTCAATGGCAGAACAGTTGTGGATAACATCAGTCCATCATGTCACAAGGTCCTGACTCTGACATCTAAAGAGGAACACAACACAGTGTCGTGCTGTTCACAAAGTGTCCTTATCCTTCACAGATCATCTCATTCCACTCGTCTTCCCCTGCGGCGCCATTTATTATTTCTGGAAGGAATCCCATGACTTTCAGAGAAGCACCATGACGGCGCCGCTCGGTGGATAAAAGCACAAAGAAGAAACAAACATGGGAAACGCTCCAGATTTGGTTGCGTTTAGTCGAGAGCGAGCGAGCGTCTGAAATCAATGTAAAAAATGAACAACACACACAAACACACAACTTCTCCTCCCTGTTGTGATGTTTTCTCCTGGTATCAGTATCTTCACTGCTATAAATACACAGCTGGAGGCTAATGGGATGTGGTCAAGGGAGTATGTGAACAAACACACACACACAAACACAAACACACACACACACACACACACACACACAGAGATCTGATGCTCGTCACAGCACAAATCTCTTACACGTGAAGCAGCAGTAAGAAGCAGTGGATGCTGATCTCTGAGAGGAGGAGACGCTGCCGTCTAATCGCACACGTCGAGCCATTAGGATGAATTATTGATGCGGGCTCATATTTATTCAGGTAATAATAGGAACAGTGTTAATCTTTTTAACTCAAACTGCAAAGTGCCTCCATCACTGCTCCCTTTGCTCAGCGGCTCCATTCTAATCAGAATCAGACAGCGGGGGGGCAGCGTGTGTTGAATTAACACGTCTGGCAGGAAACCAGGAAGTGCATTATGGGAAGACGTCTTCAGCCCCGGTCTGTCCCGGGGTCAGGATATCGATGTCCTGAGTCTGGACAGTGGCCACGAGAAAGTCCAGTTAAACACTCGGAGCTGAAATCACAGTGAACTGAAACTTGAACTTTACCAGGATTAGGAATGAACCAGTAATCAGACTTTGGCCACTAGGGGGCAGAAAAGCATCAACTTGAAAGAAGAGATCAAAGGGTTAGGTCGAAGTTTAGCGGTTAACAAAAATAGATCAAGGAGCGATAGAAGAAATCCATAAAACTATGACTTTAAACAGTCACTGCAAACTTCTGTATATTATCTATTTGCAGACACTGGATAGAACTTTTATATTAACGCTTTTATTTTGAATGAGGGTTTCATATCTGCATAAGGAACGAGTCCAATTCCATTGTTTTAGCCAACGGGAAAACAGTTCCCTAGTGGATGAATATGGAATTAAACAATATATAATTGATGACACCCACGAAAAACAAGATTTAAAACATATTAACTGAGTTTAAAGTGCTGATCAAATAAAAGCAACGATCCCTATAAATAATAAATCCTGAGAGGGAAGTTGAACGTGACAGCAGGACCCTGAAATGAGGACCTGATGGAGGCGAGTGGGTGGAGCTCAGTGTGGTTTGAAACCTCTGCTCCTGCTTCTGTGAATAACCTGCCACCGACCTACAGCTGCAATTTGAAAAGGGAAGAACTGTGGTGGCGTAAGATAAAAGGGAGAGGGAGGGGGGGGGTGGGGGGGGGGGGAGGAGAGGGCGGCTGGTTGTTTATTTTTAAATCTTCAGAAGGGGGAAAGTGATCCCCCCCCCCCCCCTCCCTCCCCCCTTACACCCACTTGAATGAAAGTAATCCACTCCTTCCTTCACCACAACGTGAACAGTTCCAGAGGGTCTGGATGAAACTTGACCACATGACGCACTGGGATTCGTCTCCTCCCCCCCCCCCCCCCCCCCGAGACGCAGCTGGTTCCAGTCCCATTACGGTGAATATGAAAGCGAGGCGATTAGAGCGTCAACATCCCGGCTTCTCCCACTGACATCTCTAATGAGAAACATATTTCAACTGAACACAAAATGCCTGGCCCTTTTTTTATTTTTTTTTTATTTCTAACTTTCCAGTGATTGCATTTAAATGGATCCCATGAAGCGAGGCAAAGAAAAGATTCAAATTTGTTTTTTTTTAACACGGCTCTGTCACTTATGCCGGTTATTCAATCTCACACACACACACACAACCAAGCGGCGCCCATATTGAGCATATGTTTGATTTCATGACTCGTTCTGCCATTTCTCCTGCAAACATTATTGCATCAGGGGTCTATGGGCTCTCCGAGGCGAACAGCGCTGTCATTCCCCATCATATTCTCTGATTTATTCCATTTTTAACTGTATTGCGTTGCCGAGCTGATGGCTGCCTCCCTCTGAAGACCCCATCTATCTCAAGGTTCCTCAATGACATCTCCCAACCACAGATAGAAGAGGAATAATGGACAGAGAGACAAAGGAGTGTAGAGAAGACTGACGCAGGCAGACAGAGAAGTTAAAAGCAGGAACAACAGAGAGTCTGCAGGTGGAGGCAGGAGACCTATAGAGGGACTCTTCATCTTATTCAGTGTGAACGTAACCTTCACCACACTTGTTGTTCTTGCACCAGGCCCCGAGGAGGCAGAAGGATTCGATCCTGATCCACGAGGTCAGACTCAACCATCCCCGTGTTCGATCCGATCAGCTGAGTTCACCTGAGACACCTCCACGTCCACGTCTGGAAACTAAAAACCCTTCAGAACCCGCCTGGTCCGAGGAGGAGAGAAAAACACATTCTGTCAGGTTTGAATATTTAGTTTGACAAAGTCGTGCTCAGTGAAAACTGCTGCCAGGACTCACCTGCAACTGAAAAACCTCAGACTGGACGAGTCTGACATTTAACCTGAGACAAGAGGTGGATGCAGAAACATTCTGAAGAGTTCAGTCAGACACAAGAAGCCCCTGAAAAGAAAGACAACAACAACAAATAACAAACTTGTCTTGTAACATATGGCAGAGACAAGGACTCAAAGACTTTAACTCAACACAGACTCTTGGACTCTCGACTGATTGGAGACTCGACATCTGACTGATCTGAAACTAAGATGTGAGGTGGACTTCTCAGTTGGACCAGTTGAATTCAGACTCTGGTCCGTAGCGTTTCCTGACTGGTTCTACTGGTAACTGTAAAACTCTCCCAGTTTCCTCTCCACCGGCTCGCTGCCTTTGTGTACACCTCAGCTACATTCCCTAAATCCTCAGATTCCCTCAGCTGCCTCCTTTGTTGTGTTGTTGTTCCTCCAAGTTGTTGTCACCGCTGCCTGTGGTTTCCTCATGTAACAGTTAACGCTCTAATCTTCACACAAGACAAGGAAAGTAAACAAACAAACAAAACAAAGCTTGTGGGGTGTGTGTGTGATCCCAGGTTCAGCTGGTTTCCTTCTGATCGGGTCTAATTGTGTGTTCACGTGTCTTCCTGTCTAAATGCACAGAGCAGGATTAACAGGCTGACACCACATCCATGAAGGTTTAACGTTTACACAAAGGCTGTCTGGTCTCAAGGATACACAACTTTTTAAAATACACACACACTGCAGCTCGGCATAACACCTAGAGACCACCCAGACAATGCTATTTCAACACAGGTCTCAGACCTCAAACACCGACCCCCCCCCCCCCCACACACACACGGCCCTGACTCAGCAGAACCAACCAGACCAGCACGTCCTGCACATCTGGAGACGTCAGGTCAGAGCTGCTGAAGCTGCTTCCAGAACCTTCAGTGTTTCCTGTGCAGGAGAAGAACCTGCAGACTTTATGGACTTGTTAACTTTGCAGAACTTTTACATTTCACCAGGAGGAGAGAGAAAATCTGAATCCCTGAAAAAACACATCATATGTCTCCTTTAACAGTTCAACTTTCTTAAACTATCAAATCACACAACAGAGCAGGAGCCACATTGTGTTGCATTCACATCCCTGCAGCTGTGTGTCACCTCAGCCTCTCAGTACAAAGGATGTGTTAAAACAAGTCGTGAGTATTTACCCAGACTCCGGGTGCTGCTTTAAACATACAGGAGAGAGACGAGCTGAGGAGGGAAGAGTATTTTTAGGAAATAAATAAAAAATATATATGTTTTAATGTGACTTAGTTCATGTGTGCATCCTTTGAACGTGAGATTTCTTTAAGTTTCCAAGGAAAGAAATGTCATGTGTCCTGTTTTCTACAGTTCAGTATGTGTGTCACTTATCTCCAGTGAACACGATTCACAGTCCTCGATCTTTTCTGTTTTAATTAAAGGTGCAGAATGGAAACATGAAATCAGCCATGTTGAGAAAGTCTCTTTCTATTCTGCTCATACTAACAACGTTTGGAAAAAGGCTGAATACATCACACCCCCTTCCCTTCCACGCTGCAAGTAACAGCCTGCAATTAAACGTGTCATTTTTCTGACACGGCTAATTGTTCCCTCAGTCGGCAGCTTACCTGTGAGTAGGTGTTCAAAAGGAGAAGGTCTGCTGGGCTCACAGCAAAAAGCTGCACGCCGCCGTAAAACACCCCTAACTCAAAGTGACATCTGAAATAGTCTCATTTCCTTTCAGCTCCATTTATGCACGAGAGCCCCTGAGATATTGTTTATGAGACCTCCTGAAAAAATATGGATCAACCAACACAGCCGCCAGGTTTCTCTCCCCGAGCCCACTTCCCCCTTTCTCTCCCTTTCAGAGCAACAACGTTTTGAAACGCTGTCGCTGTCAGGAGAGTTTTAAATGTCTTTCTGTGTCACTGCTTAGTGTCGGGGGAGAAGAGGAAGGAGCAGTGAGAGCAGAGCAGCCTGACGACTCCCAGGTCCTTCACCTTGTGTGTTGTTTTACAGTGGAGCCCAAAATAAACGGATTAATCTTTGCTTCACGTCTCCAGAGATCTATTGTTTTCAGATATAACTCTTATTTTAGTGCATGAGCGTTTGACTTATGTGTTTATGATCGATTCTCAAAGGGTTTCACACACGGATGCATGACGGGATCGGACACAACAACTCTCGATAAAAACGACAAGAAAGACACAAAACATCTACAGAGAGACTTACAACCATGACACACTGGGGCACAGACGCTAATAGCAGACGCACAACATGTCAACAAAGATAAGCAAACACATCCACAAAAGATGTGAAGGAGTTAAAAGAACAACATGAAAAAGACTTCAGATGTAAAAAACGACCACAGAGACGTGAACCGAGTTTCAAAATGACCACAAAGAGACGAGGAGCGACCTCAGAGAGACTCAAGATGGCTGCACAGAGATGAGACGTCTTCCAGCAGAATGCAGAAGATGAGAGATGGTTTCATTAATCTCAAAACGGTCTCGTGCACGTTAGCGGAGGAAGAGTGTGAGCAGAGCCTGCAGTCCTCACCTTGGCTGCTAGTCCCTTGTCCTCTTTGCACTTTCTCTTCATTCCCTCACCTGGAGGCATCGAGGGAAATGAAGGTAATCCACTGAAGCTCTGCCAGGTGAGAGGAACGACGCCGGATGCGATTCATCACGAGGCCTCTTTCATTCTGCGGCACTGCGTCTGGCACAGATGTTTGAAATGGCGCCGCTCGCCTGCAGACTTTGGGGAACGGGCGCTTTATGAAGATGCATGAGTCGCAAAACAGACTATTAAAGTTAGTGAGAGTTCATTAACCTTGTAAAAAGTAGGCTCCGGCTGCCATAGAGCGCCATATTTCAGGATTCCACCCGTCATTTTTTTTTTTATCATAAGTGCTCCTGGTGGCCCGATAGTTCATCTCACACGTGACAAGCAGTAAATGAGACAAAGACAATCGGAGCCGGAGCGGCGCACACGTGGGAGCTAATGACTGGTTTTGTGGCCCTTGCTATCGGGGGGGGAATTAAACTCGGCACAGTTCGTCTGGTTTGCAGCACTCAGCCCCTCAAAGTGTGTTTTTGCCTTTTTCACGCACTCAGACTTAGCAACGCCACAAGCTGAGTCCAAATTAGAAAACACAGAAGGTAATCGCAATCAAGAGCGTTGTTTGGGAGGCAAACACGTCTAATCACGGACGACTCAGCGGGGGGGGGGGCGGCGCCGAGCATTACGCCGCGAGGAAGGCGCCGCCGAGGAAATGGAGGCAATGAGCGAACCAAGATGGCAGCTTTGACTCGGAGACGGAGCGATTAGAGCTCCTGTGCCATCTGGGTGAGTCATCTGCCCTCTGCCATCGCTGTCTACCAGGTTCTCATAACCATCATCATTACCATCTACACTGCTGGGCGCTCCCCTATGGGCTGACGGCACTTTGGATTTTTATCTTCACACCATCAACGTCACTGCGGAGGAGAAGAAATGAAAATCACGCTCGGATGCTGTGAAACGTGGAGGCTGCAGAGACCGAGCTGACGTGTGTCTCTGTGTGGACATTAGCTTCTTGTAGCCTAGAGCAAGTGTTCCTGCCAAATTATGGGAGGAAAATAATTACTGACTCCTGAGCATATGTCCAAGCGCGCTTCATAAAAAATATGCACATCAATACGCTTCATTATTTAAAAGTTGTAGGAAAAATACCACGAGCTTCATGGTGTTTCATTTTCCCCAGAGGCAAAAGAACAAATGTGTAATGTAGCAGCAGGCCGGCTCCTCGGGCTCCGGGCTCTACCAGGAGAGGCACATGATGGTCAGCGTGCCAGAGAGAGGGCGAGTGCGTTAATCACTCAAACCCGGCTGGACGCCCGCCCCCCCCCCCCACGCGGCTTCCTGGGGACACTCCCACTGTGGAGCTGAGCAGCTGCATCCGTCTGCGAGCACAGGAAGAGGTGGGTCGTCCAGAGCCGGGCTGAGTCAGTGGGCAGAGGGCTGATGAACACAGACACACACTGGGAGTTAATATGATGACTGCATGTTTGTGTCTGTGTGTAGAAGAGACTGAGTATCTATCTATCTATCTATCTATCTATCTATCTATCTATCTATCTATCTATCTATCTATCTATATATATCTGTCTGTCTGTCTGTCTGTCTATCTATCTATCTATCATTCTATCCATCTATCCATCTATCTATCTATCTATCTATTTATCTATATATCTATCTATCTATCTATCTATCTATCTATCTATGTATCTATATATATCTGTCTGGCTGTCTATCTATCTATCTATCATTCTATCTATCTATCCATCTATCCATCTATCCATCTATCTATCTATTTATCTATATATCTATCTATTTATCTATTTATCTATCTGTATATCTATCTATCTATCTATCTATCCATCCATCCATTCATCCATCCATCATAGTGTCTGTAAATTGGTGTTTTCTGGTCCTTTTCTTAACGAGGTTAAAAAGCACTTTACAGAGAGAAAGAACCCAAACAGCAATAAAAGCAACAGAAGGATCAACGATATAAAAACACTGAGAGGGGGAAACAAAGTTAAAATACTAAAATGTCAAGATGGGGGAAGATAAAATCACGTTTTAAAGAATTCATAAACGCTTTGCGATAGAGGAACGCTTTGAGAAGAGATATTTAAACGACGCTAATGATGCAAAAAAGTATTTCCAAAAGTTTTGCACAAAGCCACAAACGCTGCTTCAAATAATCCACGCTCGTGATTGACAGTAAGTGGAAAACGTCTCTTAATGGTTCTCCACAGTCTGAGCAGCAGTTTGACAGGAAACACAAAGTCGTCTCTGACTTCCTTTAGTTCGTGGACACGTCTCGTTATCCACCGTGAGACGGGGACTTTTCTTCAGGGCCGCTCTACAGACGTGATGAGCAAACAACATCAGGAGCGATTACAATTCACCGAAGTCCAATCTATTCCCTGAAATCATTTAAAGTTGCTGGTAGTTAATTGGCATCTTGCACATGAGAGGCGTGTTTGTTTCCGTCCTGTGTGCGTCCACCACTCAGATCTCCACTCACCTTCACCAGAGCCGGATGCCAAACTCCTCAAGCAGCTCCCTCGCACTCATTTGCGTGAAATCAGGAAGATGAGAGGAATTAGTTCCTGTCTCTTTTACCCCCGACCCCGCGTCCTCCTCTTCATCTTCCTGTAGGAGTGCAGATGAGCCGGGTCCTCTGAGGGCCCATCTGTTGTGCTGTGGTAGCTTTTGGCCCAGCCGGCGTCTGACTGGGGGCCAGATGATTAGGCCGGCGTCCAAGGCAATCCACCGCAGGTAAGCCACGGCTCCATCGGCCTGACCGGCCCGATGGAGGAGAACCAGGGGACGGGTGTTAGAGCAAACGGCTTCATGCAAATCCCCGAGTGGAGCTAACGCCAGAGGAGCTTTCACTTGGATTCAAACAAGTCAAAGACGTGGAGAACTCATCTGCAGCTGTGATGAAACCGTTCAGCCAAACAGATGAAATGAAAACTTAAAGCAATATTGATGCCCTCTCCTCTTTTAATTGTATCGCAACCATTTTAATCAATTTCCCCTCCGTGCTCTGACCAACAGAAATATTAGTGACCATAACCCTCATCAGTCATCATCAGAAGAGCTAAACGGCCTCAGGACAGATGGTTCAGAATAACAGATGAAGCGAGAGCACAGAGAATTACTGACCTTGTGTTCGCTGGAGACGATTCTCCTTCCTGACCGTGGTCCAGTTTCTTTTCTTCAGTCTCCACTCGAGGAAAAAAGGTGTTGGAAAGATTCTGTGATGCAGTTTTTTAATTCTGAATTAATTAAATCTTCCATATATGTCCGATCCATTCATCAGGAAATGACTATCAGGCTTTTAATCCTCTATATCCTTTCATATTATCAACTTATTCTTATTTATATCCTGTACAATCTGTCCAGCATGTATCACCCTCCATCTCCAGACCCCGGTTCAGGGTCTCATTTCCAAAACATTCTCTTAAGTGCAGATTTGGTGAAGCTGCACAGGATGACAGGACAAATCTTTAAAATCAGGAGTGACAGGATTAAAAAATAAAAATCCTCTCTTCACCATGAGAAAGACAAAGAAAAGTCAGAACGTGTTTTCAGTTTCCTGACATGTGACCTCCTTGGGAGGATAATTCCACGGTCGGGGGGGACAAAACATATTTTGCCTCAATTCAAAGTATTTCTCTGCAAATCGGATTTTACAGTTGGACAAAAATACAAATCGATAATCTCTTGTGTCTCCGTTGTTTACCTCGAATGAAAGAATTTATTTTTGTTTGTTTCCCGTCAGAAACGAGAGTTTGACTAAACAATATATAAAGATGGACGACATGTTATAACATCTCTATCACCCCCTGGTGGCTGGTTGCAATAGCCATGAACGCCGATAGATGTTAAAGGTTTATTTAAATCTTTATTCACAGTCTAAGAACATTTAAATGTATAAATGAGTAGAAGGTGTGACAGGACAACCTTCCACCTCCTCCTCCTCCTGACGTGGAGGAGCAGCTTCACATCAAGGTCCCTTCGGATCACCGAGCTCCTCCAGGAGTCGTGGAGAGAAACCTAATCCCAGTCCTCGACCCCATCCCATCAGTCAGTGACCGTCGGAGAGAGGGTCAGGACTGGGAGCGTCTTCCGGGGAGCGGCTCGGTTTTTACAGCTCGGCTCTTTAGTGCCGAGACGAGAGCCACGAGAGGCCGGTGATTAATTTCACGATCCCCTGACTTCATTTGTGAGTGAGACCATGAAATGTCTGAACTCCACACGGAGCGATTAGTTACACTCACCAGATTTAGAAAAGTGTCGTGTTTGCCAGAGGAGTCCCAGGGTGCAGCTATCTTTAGTGCTGAGTCATCCAAAGCACCGTTCAGTCTCAAATGTGCAAATTATGATTCGGAAATGAGAAGAGAAATGTGACAGGACTTCAGACTCGGATCAGGTGGAACAACTTTAACGGCAATTTTTAATCAATCAAGACGTTTTATATTTTTAGGTTTGTTGACCTTTTGCCAAACGTTCCCTTAATGTCCCTCATCCTTGAATTGTTGATAAACTGTCTCAGATCTCACTTGTTCATCCGACAAAATCATAGAATCAATATTCTCTCCTGCAGCTAAACCACGATATACAAACACCACTGAGATCATCTCCTGCAGGTTAGTTATTGATCCTGGATACGGACGATGTCTCACTGATCCAGAAATCGTCAAGTTCCTCTCCTGTCATTGATTTAAATCTCACCTCTGTTCCTGAACATCACACAACTGCACCTACACCTTTGTATTCACAGATAGAGGGATATGCAGCTCGAGCTCCCCCCCCCCCCCCCCGGGGTTAACCCTAACCCTAACTAAATATTTCCAGTTAGACAGCAAAGACCTAAGAGTTCTGTCCTTTTCTTTCTTGTTCTGAATCGACACTGAAGATGGACTCACGGGGCTTTGCGTTGCAGTTACACACTTTCTTTTCGTATTAAATGAGGCATTGAGAACAGCATGTGTGTGTTTGTTAAGTTGATAGAAGGAAACCTTGACCTCCACAGAAGCAGCTAATGACATGATTGAAATGATCCTGGTGTCTCCAGAGCTGCTGCTGACCTCAGACAAGCTGGAGTTCATCTGTGGATTCATACCAACGTATGCGTGTTTGTGTGTGTGTGTGTGTGTGTGTGTGTGTGTGTGTGTGTGTGTGTGTGTGTGTGTGTGTGTGTGTGTATGTGTGTGTGACTGAACAGAGTCCTGGTCAACACAGCTTTTAAATGGACTTTGTCTGGAAAAAGATCACGCAACCTTCAAAAAGGAATATTATTTTTTAATTGAGGGTCAAAAGATCAAATTTAATTGGACGTTTCACTTCATGCTCCTGAACTCGATTTTGGATTTCAGAGATACAGACTGAAATTAATAATTCAGATCTGCCGGACACACATGTGTCACTAAATTAAAGCATTACATGTCACAACATGGAGATAGATTCATTAACACTCGGCCTGGGAGGAGACGCAGCGTCGCATTCAGACCAGCCAACTTTCTGCTGCTTACGTTTGGTTTTACAATTAATATTAATATATTAAGCTCACAATATTACATTATTTGGTGATGCCAGTTTACTGACAAACTTTTAATTTGAGTGAAATTCACTGAATCCTTGTATTTTCTGGTTGTGTAGCATTTCAGCTGATGTTCTGTGTCAGAACTGAACAAGAGGCCCTAAAGATTCTATACGTGCTTTTATTTTATTACTCTAACATTGTCAGAACTAATAAAAGTCTTTTCTCAAAGTCTCTAAATCCTTTTCTGACTTCTCTCTCTGTCGTTTTCAACCTCACGTCCATTTGTTCCAAGTGACGATGACAAAAAAAACATCTTTTGACAAATCAGAAAATAATTTTGTTTGTTTTGTTTCCATAATGTGTTTTTCTATCAGACTAAAGGAGAATGTGCACAATTCACTCTTAGATGTGATTTTGCGATTCTCGTCTATCTTTGTCTTTTGTCTGCAGATTTAAATTTCAATACAAATTTCTTAGAAATAATATTAATATTCCTTTTATATAAACTGAGCCATAAATCTGATTGTACATAAACGAAACTGTCTGCAATGGTTGTTGACAGCATATTATGATTCATGGAGATGAAAAGAGAAAATATTTGTCTCCACAAACTAAAATTGAAATAATAACGTTAATCTGACTTCATCCAAACATTAGACTTCTGTTCTGGACATGCAGCAAAGTAGTGAATATTCAGCACTTGCTTATTTAGAAGTCAAATCTGTGATGTGCTTGCTTTTTACACTGCTAAGGTTATTCATTTTGAAAGTTCCTCCACCACGACTCAACTGCTGCTGAAGCTTCTGCACCGAATAAACCAAAACGGATCAAAACCACAAATCAGAAACACACCTGATGCTCCTCCGGCCTCACTGAACCGTACAAACAGCAACACGGCTGTTCACCTCCCGGCTGCCGTGGTTGTTTATAACAAGCAGGTTGTTGAAAGAGGGAAAGTTGTATGAATGCACGTGTGAATATTCTCCGTGCTCTCCTTCAGTCGGGGGTGCATGCGATGCGCAGCCACAGATTAAGCATGAATCACAGATTACCACCTCAGTCCTCTTCCTTCAGCTCAGCCACACATTGACTGTCACACAATGAAAACTGTAATTCACGGGTGAAGATCTCGGTTTAACGCTGATTTCCGGAGCATTTTATTCCCTCTTATCTGAATGAGGAGGGGGCGGAATATATTTTCCGGGATTTTGTCGCCGGCTGCTGCTGATGCTGCTGCTCACGTAGAAAGTGTGATGGTTTCCATTATTCGCTCTGAATGCAGCGTCTCTCCTCTGTGACCTGATTTGGCGCCGCCCCTGTGGAATAAGGGCCCTGAGCACAAAAGGTGGAGATGCTGGTGCTGCCTTTGTTCGGCTGGTGGGAGCTCGACTTAAAGGAGAAAGGGAAGCGGTTCACCAGGAGCCAGGCCCTGATCTATCTGATTGGACTTACTGCAAAGCTTAAGCTGCGAGCAGAGCCGGGGGGGGGGGGGGGGGGGTCAGTCAATACTGATCAATACACAGATTTCCACAATAAACACGTTGAATATGTATGGACGAGTTGATTCCCTCTTTATCCTGCTGCTGAGGGACACGTTCGATGCCGGGCTCCCTCAGTGTTCCTAACTGACTCCATTTAGAGGAGAGATGTGATTTGAACGCCCACATCACATGACGTCACCGACACATTCTTTACAGTAGCCGGAGCAGATTCATGAAATACCCGTCATTCTCTCACCAAGGCCCCGGCGCCATTAGACAAACACACTCAACCTGAGAACTGAGCACAGAGACACTTCTTTGTCACATCTCATCAGCTCTTTCCTTTAGGTTGACTCATGTTTATTGTTATAGGATCTTTAGAAGAGAAAATTCCACATCGTTCTTTCCACAAAGGAAAGAACATCTTTTCATTATCTACACTGCTCATCATCTCTCAGGCTCACAGGCAGAGCTGGAGCCACCAGGTGACATGAGACCGACACACAGAGACTAACAACCATCTGGAGAGGGAAACATGCAGATTCCCATTAGAAAGGGATTCAACCTGGGAACCTTCTTGCCGTCAGGTGATGATGCTGAACCATCAAAGTCTAAACCTCGGGGTCAGGGGTCATATCACCCTACAGGAGGGGCCCTGTCACAAGCTGCTGGAGGCCCCACATTCACAAAGTTCTACAAACCAACCACGAGCTCTGAGCTTTAACACGAACCTGCTCCACATGTCACAGGTTCAGGATCTGCACTCTCACCTCGTTCTACACACAGAATGCTCCGAGGTGTTAAAACTAGATTTTGACTCCAGGCCTCAGGATTAAAAGGTAAATCGCTGCGTTTACACTGTGAAGCGCTTTTATCCAAAAGCGTTTTGCAACTCGTCCTGATGAGAAAAACCTCGGAGATCTGCTACCGAGGTCGTGATGTGGGACTGGAGCACACGTACCACAGAGCTGAGCGTGCGGGGGGGGGTGAAGGAGACGAGGGTTTGTTCCAATAATATCAG
The DNA here is from genome assembly GCF_947347685.1 of Pleuronectes platessa. Classification (NCBI taxonomy): domain Eukaryota; kingdom Metazoa; phylum Chordata; class Actinopteri; order Pleuronectiformes; family Pleuronectidae; genus Pleuronectes; species Pleuronectes platessa. The sequence continues at coordinate 19,643,287 of NC_070645.1, forward strand.
GATATAACAAAAATACTGGGACAGGGCTTCAGAACTCCACGTCGTTAAAACACACGCTCGTTTAATTAGGAATTCAGAGTGAAAACTCGTCCTTGGCTGTGTGATCCCCTGAGACGACTTCTCTCTTGACATTTAAAAAACAATCAACCTGTGGGAGACTTTCAAAATATCACCGGGTTTAAAAAAGAGAGAAAACCCCCCGGAGCTCTCGCACAGCGCAGCCTTCATCCTGCGAGTCTTTGTCATTCTCATATCCTCCCGACTGCGCCTCAGGCTTTCTGATAATTGAATTAATTATATTGACATTGTCGAGTGTCCTCCTCTAATTGTCATCGGATCACTGGGATGATAAGAGTCAGAGCTGCTCACCTGGAAGCCACCGGGCTCCTGGTGCCACGTGTGAGCGGCTGCACACGAGTCCAGCAGCGTCACATGAAATGGAATCATGTGAAGAGCTGTGGATTCCTGCCGTGCACTTGTTTGCAGAATGAGCGTTGTATGAACTCACCGTGACCCATGTGTCTATTTACAACAATATCCTACTTATTATTCCTGTATCCAGCTGTAAAGCCCCACACTGGAGAACAAAGGGAACAGTAGATATTGACCTGTGTCAAGCAGCAGGGACGAGATCATATCTCACGTTGGTTTATGAATTTCTGTGCAGTTTGCAGGTCTGACCTTTTCGTGCTGAATATCTTCATCCCTGGGTTTATTTTTTTCCTCTAATATTAATTGTTATTATCGTATTAAATAAATAAAAAAAGGAATCTGTGCTGTTGACCGTCCTCACCTTCTGTGGATGATGTCTGTATAAACTCTGTTTGCAATTAATCCAGTGGTTGGTGGGAAGCTTCAGTCAACGTGGTGGAGTCACCGCATCTTACTGCATTTTAATATTAATGTACTTTTTGTTCGGTACCAGAATCCAATCAATGAATCTGAGTCCAAGTGAGGATTTGAACCAAATCTGAAGAAACTCGAGGTGTTGATGTGGTTTTCACTTTGACCTTCACCAAAATCTATCCAGTTCATCTTTGAGTCCAACTGAACGGTTGCAAACAGTTTGAACAAATTCACTCATGATGTTTTTGAGGTTTCGTTAAAAAGAAATGTACAGAAACCCCCAAAAATCATAAAGCTTCGACCTCTATGAGGCTAAACTTGGATATTTTTCCCCAGTAACTGAAAACACCTTTCAGAAAGTCTTCTGGTTCAAACTGGGAGAAGCTTCACCGACAGTCTTCATCATCTCAGTGGACATTTGTGAATGTAACTCCAAGCAGCAGAAGATGAGATGAGAGTTTCATCACCTGTCACCCCCCCCCCCCACACACACACACACCCCAGGTTAGAGATTTTGTCAGCAGGGGGTCTCCAGGAGGAATCCGATTAATTCCACTCCCTGTAACTTCAGCTAAGTAAGACGGACTTCTCTGCACTTCTTTACATAACTTATGAACTTTTAATAAATCACATCAGTGAGTGTTGATCTTCAACTCGATCTCATTTATCTAAGAATAATTCCAGCTTGAATTTTTTTACTTGCAGGATATTTGATATTTGAAACCCCAGAGGGATCCGGAGTCATAGCGACCCGGAGACCTCCTCAGGCCAGGTCTCACCTCCGGACTCACCTCTCTCTCTCACACCTTCCACTTCATCACACTTTGGATTTTCACACATCTGGTTGAATCGAAAGCTCTCAGTCCCTCTGACGGAGCCGCTCCTGGAAACAGAACCTCATCATGGCTGGTGTGAACACATTTCCAGAAGCCATTTGTCTGAAGACCGGGTCCAGAGGTGAGCGCCTCCCACGTGCAGCCAGCGGGCAGCTGCTTGTTTGTGGGGGACAGAGAGTCGGAGTGCATCATGTCCGAGGGATAAATCACACACTGTAATGGCCTGTAATTAGAGAGCTGATGAGTAGAACTAATGACCCAATAAATGATCCCTCTCTCATACAAAAATGTCTTTGGAACAAGAGGGGAGAGGGAGATAGGGGACGAGGACGAGGACGAGGCCCCCCCCTGCTCTCGTTAACCCTAATAACATCCAGGCAGGTGAGGCTGGAGGAGGACGAGGACGAGGACGAGGCCCCCCCCCTGCTCTCGTTAACCTTAATAACACCCAGGCAGGTGAGGCTGGAGGAGGACGAGGACGAGGAGGAGGACGAGGCCCCCCCCTGCTCTCGTTAACCCAGGCAGGTGAGGCTGGAGGAGGACGAGGAGGAGGAGGAGGACGAGGCCCCCCCCTGCTCTCGTTAACCCAGGCAGGTGAGGCTGGAGGAGGACGAGGCCGCAGGTGTTTGGGAGAATTCAGCGTTTCTCCTGCTGCTGTTTTTTTTAATATCATATTTCTTGCAGGAGGAAGCTCTCACGACAAAGATCCTCACGGACTGAAGCTCTTTCCACAAACAGAGCCCCCCCCCCCCCTCTCTGCTCAGCACACAGGGCTGCAGGCCACTGGGTAATAGGTGGCTGGGAGCACATGAGATGGGGAATAACAGCGGTGATTATCTTCTCTACCTCCTTGAAGTAATAGATGAAAGCCTCATCGTCATGTAATAGGCTACTTAGGTCTGTCAAGGCGCTAGAATCTCTTTGCCCTGTTCTTATTTGCCTGGCTTCTCTCTTCCCCCTATTTTGTGGCTAAATACACTTTGTCTGAATGCCCCTGATGAATAGCACGGGGCCTTTCTCTCTCCCTCTCCCCTGACACGATAATAAAAGACCACACAGTCGATGTGCTTTTAGTTCCCTTCGGGCTAAATCCCCGCAATCAAGAGTAATTTGCGATATGACACATCCAGGCAGTGAAGAGCCGGCTGGCCAGGCAGGAGTAATCACACTGTTATCCATACTTTGGCATCATTAATGAGGCGGGAAGACGGGGGAGAGGGGGACCGGCCCGGAGGTGAGGAGGAGCAGAACGTCCCTGGGAGATGGTGCAGCTGATGTTCTCCTCAGCAGGAGACCTGGTTCAGCCGCTCTGGAAGGTCGGCTGGAAGCGGCGAGCGATGACACCTCCAGTTGATGTGAGAGCGTGATGTCATGTTAGAAGCTCCCGTCTAATGGCTGCCGACGCCTCGGAGTCGGGTTTTAATTTGCACGGAGCGCTCGTATGGTAATCCAACACCGCACCCGCTTTATCTTTGCATAATCCTGCATCCAATCTTTATCTGGCTCTTCCACGAGACGCAGACATGTGCTTTAATGTTCTTCTTATTGAGGAGACAAGCCCAACGTGTCAGAAGCGGATGAAACTATCTAAATGCAAATAAACATCCCAATCGTGTCACAGTGGATTCAGAGTTTATCGTGCCCTGGCTGCTGCTGTGAGGCACTTTGCTTCACATCACACATCCTCCTCTGCTTCATCACATCCTGTTCCTCCATCATCGCTCTTTTCTGTGCTGTGGAGAGTTCAGCGTGGACGTTACTTGTTATGTCCTCTTCGTCCCAGACGGTCCTGAAGACGAGGGGGAGTTAGAACCGAGGGAACCTGGAGCAGAGGAGCAGGTTCCATCTCTGCTTGAATACACATTTAATGTGATGGATGCTCTGTAACTCGGCTTGATTTGATCTATTGGAGTCGACTCTCTGACACTGAAGCTCTTTGGACAGAGGAGGCAGTTCGATGCTGCTTCACTAAAACTAAACATCGCCCAGAGCAGCAGGTTCAAATGGTTTCATTATTTTCTACTGGACACATTTTTAATTAAGAGCCTGAGAGATATTATTTGGACGATAACAAATTTGCAGATTTCACAGATTGGATCTGCATCTGTGTTTGTTTGCAGACACGGAAACTAATAAACAATGCAGGAAAATAAAGATATGGGATTTGTGTTTTCATCTTCACACACGCAGAGTTTTAGAGTCACTGTGATTCCGGGGGTTATCGTGATATACCCAAGAAATAAATCCACTTAAATAATCACATAAAAACATGCAGCTGCAGACAATTATCCAAGGATTCATGAGTATGTACCAGGAATAGTAAACAGCTAATTCAGCATATGTAAACAAAAGTCAACAATTACAGTCCAGTTACAGTGGAGATTCTAGGTGTGTCTATAAATGTAGAAGTTGTGTTTTCATTGTTGTTTCTTTGTCATCTGCAGGATTATGCAGAAACTATTGCACCAACCCTAAAATCAGCAGATCTGGATCAACGTGGGTCCAGGATTTATTTGTCCCACTTTCTTTAACATGGAGACAAAGTGCATGAGCTGTTAGTGAAGTAACTCTCTCCAATCGGCTTTATACTTTGTGTTAAGTGTCACTGCTCAGAACTTTTCTGCAGTAATGACAGTGGTGTTGTTTTTCTGAAGCGTTTCTCCAGTCGTCTCTCAGGATTAGCTCCGACTCTCTGAAGCACCATCTGATCTGCTAACTGATCTGAAGACAGTGTTTTGCAGTGTTGCGTTGGCTGCACAGAACTCGTGTGAAAAACAGTCATTTTTTTATATTTATTTATTTATTTATTTATTTATTCGGAGCATCTGTGAGGAGGGCAGGGAAAGGGAAACGAAGGCGCTCATCTGAAAACGCTGGAGAGACTAATGCGACTGGCAGCTTGTTGTTTCTGTGCAGAGAGAAGCTTCTCCTCACAATGCCCCCCCCCCCCCCCCCCCCCCCGCATGAGGCCGAGGGAGCTCATCAGTAAAAAGTGAAAGCATTAATTACCTGAATAAAGGAAGCTGGAAAAAAGAATAAGAGACAGCCTGTCCTCTTTGAACCCGCGAGTGAGGTAAGAGACTTCAGAGCTCATCAGGGACCGAGTGGTTTAATGTGGCCTATAGGACAAAAAACATCATGTTCTAAAGAGTTGACAGAATTTGCCGGATGATATGATTGAAGAGGTTTAATGGAGCCTCTTTGTGTATTTTGTCGAGATTGTCGTTTAGCAGTGCAACAAAGAAATCTCCCGTTCCACCGCTGAGGGACAATTTTCAGATTTCCATCACGAAGTCAGACTCTATCGTTCGTCTGTGATTTCCACCTCCTGCAGCCTTCAGCTTATTAATATGAGTCGAATCGATATTTACTGTGTTTTTTCCTTAAATCCAGGATTTCATTAATGAAGTGAGAGGATCTAAAAAAAACCCAGTGGGTATGTTTACACACTCCAAACAGAGACAAACAACAACAGCATCAACCCCCTGCGACAACTGCAGTGTGGAATAAAGTGTGCAGCTGCCGAGCTCGTGTTGTGTTAGCGCTCATTATGTTTCCTGGGTTTCAACAGGCACCTGTAAGTATCACACTGCTGCAGGTACACAGCTTCAGTTGTTCCTGCTGAACAGGAACAACGCCCCCCCCCCCCCCCCCCTCCACTTTCTCTCTGTCCACGTGAGGACATAGAACATTAATTCTGCAGAAATGCATGTAGAGTTTTCTTAAGCGGTTGTTTAATCCATTTAAACTGAAGCATGCATCATCAGGAGAGGGGTCCACGTTTTCACGTTGACATTTAAAGATGTGGTGACTGATGAGTCACAGCTTGATGCAGGCAGAGGAGGAGAGCGACTTATAAAACATGTCTGCTACATCCACAGAAATCCTCTTCACATCCCGACAACAGTGAATAAATGAAAAGCTCTGCCAACAAAACAGCATTTTACTTTGGACGAGAACAGAGATGATGTAGACACTTGCTGCTGATTGGGTGTTTCCAGTCGAGATGTAGCTTTTGCTGATTCGTCAGATTCCTATCACATGAGGAAAACTGTAGATTTCCCTAAACCCCTTAATCTGCACGAAAAAAATAAATTTAAAACAGACATTTTCCATCTTACACGGCTTCTTTTCTTTTTTTGAAAACTTAAGTTGAAACTTTCCTCCTGGGCCGGTGAGCAGCAGAGGCGATGGCCGGGGATTAGACTTAAAACTCTGCTTCATAAACTTTCCCAACTTTGAACAATGAAACCCTCCACAGCTCTGAATTACCTCAGGAAGTTAAAAGGCTGTTTTATGGGTCGAAGTCTCCGAAAGCAGCCGAGTCCATTATCCGTCTCCTCACCGAGACACTATCATTTTCCCTTTTCATAGATACACCACAATCAACAGGCACTAGAACAAAGAAAGAAGTCTGCGCTGAGGCATAAATCACCTCGACTCACTGTCACCAGCAGACCAGCTTTAAAGCCGTGTTAGCATCTGTGCCAGAGCCCATTAAGCTATACTGTTCTGTGAGTGCAATTAGCAGCGTTAAATCCACTTAGTGGACGGCTTGTTATCTTAATGGCAACGTCTGTGATATTTCCTGCCCTGAGAAGAGATCCACACAAAACCTGCAACACCTGTTCTGCAGCACGAGAGCAGGGCCAAGGTGCAGGGAGGGAATGAAACTGTGGGTCTCAACCTGTCTGAGGGATGGAATGAAACCAACCGACCAGTGGAGCGCGAACAGGACGAGAACCAGTGGGCGACTGGTGAGCAGGAGGCTGCAGCCGGGTCGCCGCTGGGTTAAAACCAGATGAATCCCCCGGCCCGCTGGGAATCAAGAAACTCAGACAGGACACGACTTCGTGACACAAATGGAAACAGAGAGAGAAATACCACAGAACAGAAAAGGAGAGTTGAAAACTAAGTTCGAACGAGGAAGGTTTTTAAAAACTCCAGGAGAGTGGAAGCAGATAAAGCAGTGTAGCAACAGGGATGTGTTTTAATGTTTGTTTTGTCAGTTCATCGTTTGAAGTCGTACAGTTAGAACGAGTCAAACGTTACTACACACAAAACACTGACTCCTTTTCTAGGTGTTGTAGGTCTAAACGACATTTTGGCTAATTTCTATATGAAAGCAGATAAATTTAAAAAAGCTTCTAGTAGATGGATTGTTCATTCAATGTTTTCAAATGTGATCTACAGATTATCCTGCACGTGCATCAGTTTCCAGACGTGACCTTTGTCCTGTTGCATCTTGGTCCTTTGATCCTCGGAGTGATTCAGCCTCTTCTTCCATCTTTGTGTGTCGCAGCTCAGAAATGTTTTTTTTGTGCGTCTCTTGTTTTGCTATTTGAACAAAGTTTACCAAAGTCTGGTTTGCAAGTGAACCCAGACAAAGTCCAAACTGTGTGCAGCCGAAATCAATTGTGTTATTCTTGGCTTTTCTACTCAGAAGTAACTGCCGCTAATAGAGGCCTCGCAGCCACGCTGGAAATATCTCAGACTTGGAATCACGACTCGGTTTCTGTCTCATTCTGCTGCCGACGGCCGACACACGCAACTTCTCCTCGACTCGATTTCTCTTTCATAACAAAGGACTCTCTCTCTCTCTCTCTCTCTCTCTCTCTCTCTCTCTCTTCATGTCGATGTGTTATGATTCACCAGCGGTTGCATCACTGCAGTCGAGTCACAAACATTTTCACCGTTTGCAGAATTCATCCAAATTTGACCCAGAATTTGAAAGCAAAATTAGTTTTAGTCGCTGTTAGTGTCTTCAGCACATTTCACTAAATGCTGTGTTTGGATCTGTGTTGTTGAAATCCACCCGGTGAGTCTTAGTTAACTTCTGATCCTATATGTGTAGAGCAACACACAGCAGCTCACACATGTGTTTTCAAGGATAACTCAGTACTTGTCATCCAATGGGACCAGTGGCGCCCACATACAGCAGCTCCCGCTAATTTGAAACCCCATTTAAGGTTTATACGCAATTAATTACTGTTAATGTGAAACAGATAATGTGCACAGATCGAATTTACAGCGAGTGAACACAGAGCCGGGGAACAGCTCATAGGAGCACAGTGGAATTTATTAGTGAATCACATGAGCGAGCAGCTAAGTGGAAAAGACTCAACACGTTTTAAAGTTGGTATTTACAGCAGCTGATGAATATTTAATGTAGTATTTAGTTATAAATTGCATATTTTCAGCTTTGTACTTGATGTGTGTGATGGTTTTTCTACTGTTAGGTTTATTTGTTTGGTTTTGAGTCTCATGTACAGTTAGACGATTGGCTGTGTACTGCTCTATAGACGTTTATAATTACATTTATGTTTATTTTACTGTATTCCAGATTGCCTTTTAATTATAAATACACATAAAACATGTCAAATTAGAAATACAGCCCCGTGTTATTGTAACTTTCTTGTGTGCAGCAACAATAGGAACAGAAAGGGAGAAATTAATAAACTGATAAAGTTGTTCAATAAACCGTGAGAGCTGCAGATTGAAGTGCACAGCAGCAGGAGGGGGGGAGGGGGGGGGGGGGCTCACCCACTCTCCAGCGAGTCGGAGGTGGAATCAGGCTTTAGTGGCCGCCCGCCTCCTCCCAGTCCCAGTAATCAAAGCTGGGTAAATTACCAATGACTCGGGAGGTAAGCGCTTTGGAAAGCTCGCCATGGAGCTAATGGGGCAATCTCGATTCCAGCCAACTCCAAAATTAACCAACCGGCTCAGCTTGTTTTCTTTCTCTGCTTCTCCTTCCAGAGAGAAACAGAATTCCCCCCCCCCCCCCCCCCCCCACACACGTGTGCACGGGGGTCGCTCAGACACTGAGATCAATTGATAATAACAATATGAGCCAAACAGGATGGAAGTTTTATTATTGTAATTCCTTCATGGCCGCCCTCAAGCGTAAAGTCGCAGGAATGCATCAGTGGCCGGAGGAGAGGATTAGCGTATTGATCACATACATGATTAAATGTTAAACACTTAAAATGAGCACTTCTGGGAATTAGAATAGGAATTGGAAACATATTTCACGACGCCATCTGAATCCGTCAGAGCTGATTTGAATTTAATTACTTTGTGTTGTTGTTGCATTTGAGATAAATTGGAAAATCAGAGCACGCTGCTCGGGAAGTTAGTTATTTTATAATGTGTAGAACTGAACACGGGGGGGGGGGGGGCGATGATAACAAAGTGTTTTATCTTCCAGGTCCCACATGAATTTCAAACTTTGTTTTAATTTCTACTCTTTACCGTGGTTTCCTCAAGGCAAATCTCTATCTTTCTTTTTTAAATGTTTATTTTGAATATGGTTAAATATATATTGCAGAGCTACATCATTCTCTTTTGTTTCCTCAAAATCTGATCAGTGAAGTGATGAAGAGGAGGAAAGTGTCAACACCCTGTTTACGTCCAAAGAGAAAAGTAAACGCTGGCAAGAGATTTAATATAACCATCGTAAAAGTCCAGTTTTGGCAGAAACTAAGAAAGAACATGTCAAATAAATGTTCTGTAATTCTAGGTCGTTTTTTATGAGGCTTTCATATTCTGGTTTGATTTGAGAGGCGGTGGAAACACGTGGATCTTTGTCTGAGCTCCAGGACTCGGCTGCTCAGGTGCTGGAGGAGCTGAACCAGTAATTACAGGGTCAACGGATCCCAGAGCTCGACACTGAACCTCAAAGTGCTTCCAGAGTGTGTTTGTGTGGCTGTGGGACAAATAACGTGAGGTTCTCCTGACAAAAGAGCGTCAGGCTCAGTGATGGGATGGGTTTGCTCTGATTCAGGGACACGAGCAGCAGTGAGGTCCGGCTCTGATGCCGGGTGATGAGGTCCGGCTCTGATGCTGGGTGATGAGGTCCGGCTCTGATGCTGGGTGATGAGGTCCGGTTCTGATGTTTGGTGATGAGGTCCGGCTCTGATGCTGGGTGATGAGGTCCGGCTCTGATGCCGGGTGATGAGGTCCGGTTCTGATGTTTGGTGATGAGGTCCGGCTCTGATGCTGGGTGATGAGGTCCGGCTCTGATGCCGGGTGATGAGGTCCGGTTCTGATGTTTGGTGATGAGGTCCGGCTCTGATGCCGGGTGATGAGGTCCGGCTCTGATGCCGGGTGATGAGGTCCGGTTCTGATGCCGGGTGATGAGGTCCGGCTCTGATGTTTGGTGATGAGGTCCGGCTCTGATGTTTGGTGATGAGGTCCGGCTCTGATGCTGGGTGATGAGGTCCGGCTCTGATGTTTGGTGATGAGGTCCGGCTCTGATGTTTGGTGATGAGGTCCGGCTCTGATGCTGGGTGATGAGGTCCGGTTCTGATGTTTGGTGATGAGGTCCGGCTCTGATGCTGGGTGATGAGGTCCGGCTCTGATGCCGGGTGATGAGGTCCGGTTCTGATGTTTGGTGATGAGGTCCGGCTCTGATGCTGGGTGATGAGGTCCGGCTCTGATGCCGGGTGATGAGGTCCGGTTCTGATGTTTGGTGATGAGGTCCGGCTCTGATGCCGGGTGATGAGGTCCGGCTCTGATGCCGGGTGATGAGGTCCGGTTCTGATGCCGGGTGATGAGGTCCGGCTCTGATGTTTGGTGATGAGGTCCGGCTCTGATGTTTGGTGATGAGGTCCGGCTCTGATGCTGGGTGATGAGGTCCGGCTCTGATGCTGGGTGATGAGGTCCGGCTCTGATGCCGGGTGATGAGGTCCGGCTCTGATGTTTGGTGATGAGGTCCGGATCTGATGCCGGGTGATGAGGTCCGGCTCTGATGCTGGGTGATGAGGTCCGGCTCTGACTTGTCACTGTTACAGCATCAACATCAAGAGGGACATGTCCCCTGAAGACAGGGAAAGTCTCAAAGACTGATATGGACTCAATGTTCCACCTTTCAATGGGTTAAACTGGGAGACGCCCACATAGACCAGCATATCAAACACACCGTGCTGGTACAAGCAGGTTCGGGCTGATTTGCTTTTTTTTTTAATTAGTGTTTTTCTCGTGTTTAAAACTTTGAAACCTGCTCCGGCACTTTTGATAAAGGAGAAGTTGATTAAAAAACATTTTCTGGCAACAGCAAAATTAAATGAAAGTGATTATAAAAACATTTAAGAGAAACAGCCCCTTTGGCCCGAGTCTGAAGCTACAGTTAAAACTCTCATTATTTTAGTTGTGCCCTTCTTGGCCAGACTCCTCCACTGTGCAGCCCAGACTACTTTAAGGACATTGAGATATTTTTATATGCCTATAAGGAGTTTAATTAATATTCCCACGAGACGGGTCCAAGTGTCTCTATAACCTATGCTATAAATATTGAGACAAAAATAGAAGCACAGCTTATAAATCATTCAAATATTCTCAGTATTCTTTCAAATTCATTCTAATTATCACCATTTTTTTTTATTAAAGTAAAATAAGTGCCACAAATGTTGAGCCACATTCTTCTCCAACCACTCAATGTTTAATTAACACGGGACAGGACGATGCTGGAGGAAATGACGACCAAACACATGATTTATATTTTTAAGTCGCATTAAATGACTCACACTTAGCAAAATGAGGGTGAAATTGGGTGAGAGAGGGCGAACGAGCAGGAATTAAAGGATGTAGAACAACTAATGAAAGACAGTTGACATTTCAAATGGATTCAGACGGAAGGAAACTCAGAGAGACGGAATAATAAGAACAAGCTCGCAGCATATTCTCCTCCAATCGAGCAGGAGCTTCAAACTGACAAGTCCAGAAAAATCCAGGTCACTCTACTTTCCAAGAAATTGCAGTGAATTGTCCCCACGTCCCTCTCTCTCTCTCCTCTCTCTCTCTCTCTCTCTCTCTCTCTGATATTAAGTGCAGCTCAACTTACAGGACAATGAGACCCGGCCGTTCGCAGCACTGTTTAGTTCGGCATCGATTTTTTTTTTTTAAATCACTCTCGCAAATATGATTTCAGCTGCAGTTCATGTTGTTTCACCAGTCAGCGTTCAGTGGTCTGGCTTCTTAACCCAGTTAGCGGTGCAGCTCAATGGAGGAGTTCAGTGTGGCTCGGGGGGGGGGGGGGGGGGGGGGGTGTCAGGATGACTTCATACATGGGGGCTAATGGTTGGTTTTTTTAAGTTGAGTCATTTCTCTTCAGGCAGATCTTTCCTCCTACTTTCTGCATGGACTTCAAAAGAGCTGGAATATTCCCAGTTATCATAGTTTAATGTATGAATTTGTTTTGTGGAGCTGGAGCTAATGAACGAACAGGAATTAAGTTTTGAACTTCACTTAGGGTTCAACGTCTGTATTTTACAATAATTTAATCTTCTATTTCACTGTGTGGCTGAAAATTATCAAACATTTCATCGTCATTCAATTTAGATTTTACATAACTGTGAGGTCACTGTATTCATGTGAAGCGTCTGGATTTGGAAAGCACGTGCACATTTTAATTTAATGTTTTCACTAATCGGAAAGCGTGTGCATTTCCTTGAAGGTAACTGAGAAAAAGAAAATTAAAGAAGAACAAGTTGTCGACTACACAACTGTTTTCCAGCAACACTTTCTGGATTTTGTGTTTGTTCTGTAACAAAACAAAGTTAGATGATTAATGTGTGAATATTCCACAAATGAAACCTGCACAGGAAACTGACAAACACGACCTTGAAGAGCATCTTTCCTCAGGAGGCAGAAAGTGAACTCCTGATCTTAACAAACACTTTCCAACCCTTCAGTGGCACCGTGTGACCCCCCCCCCCCCCCCCTTCAACTGCAATTACACTTTTTGTGAGCGTCACAGCAAAGACACAAGTTGAACATCCTCCGCCGTCTTCGTTAATTAAACCCTCGTCTTCCTCCTTACCTTCGTGAGGAGGCTCCCGTGTCCTCGGGAGGAGGAGAGGGGAGCCTGCACCTTGAAGAGCTCAATTATTCCTCACATTGTTCAACTCAAGTCGGGAAGAAAAGACGGAATTAAAATCTGACGAGAGCTGTTTGTTTTCATCTTGTTTTGGTTTCTAAGAGAAAGACGTCAGGATACAGGATGAATAAGTGACTCTTTGACTGTTTAATATCAAAATACCACTCAGTGAATTTATCTTAATCTTCAAATTGAATACAAAAAGTTAATATCACTGACAAATAATGATGTTTACTGACTTTTAAATACAAAGACAAAAAGAGAAAACCTCATTGCTCACATGCTTCACATTGAACTCAGCTGATTGTGAATATTAAAAACACGACACACGTTTCCTCTTGTTTGAAAGAAGAATAAAAAGCCTGAAGCACAGAGCCTGAACTTATAATTGCTCCTCTATATGAAATATAAAAAGTACAGCAGGCGTTTCACTCTGACCTCTGCTTCATACGTCCGCCCGCTGCCTAGAACTGCCTGTTGTAAAAGGGCAGGACACTATTCCAGGTTATTAATAAGTAAAATAAAAATACTTCACATTAACATATGCAGGAAATGTCATTTGGAAAATGCCCGGGGGGGGCTTCTATTCTGATTTACACTTTAAACATTGAATGCAAAACGTTTCCTTTTATGTGGGTTCTTCACTGTAACACAGGGTGAGGTGGATGAGGCCAGCAAACAGCCCAAAGGGGTTTATATAATAAACATATCTATAAAGCATCAGTCCTACATAAAACGTAAAGATTGAGAAACAAGTAAATCTAATAAACTCTCGTATGTCTTAAAACTACAAATAAAACTAGAAGGGAACTTGATGAGTGTTAAAAAATAAATCTGGCATAATCCTTTTTCCAGATCAGCTCAAAAATGTAGTTGCTTCTTCCTTGTATCATACCCCCCCCCCCCCCCCACACACACACCCTTCCAAAAAACAATACATAGAAATAGGTTCATTAGTTTCTCAGTCATCCTGCAGAGACTCAGACAAACAACCTGCAATTAATGCACAGCCTCCTTTGCAGAGGTGAATTAATTTCATAACTCAGAGTCTCAGTTTGACAGAAGCACATGTAAAGACAGAAAGTTTTATTTCCTCTCCTGGCTCCTGCAGCAGCCGTCAGTGTTTACAACAGATTCCAGCTCGTTCCGGTTCCTCCCACCGTTCGTGCAGCCTGACATTTCTGCTGCACCTGCCTTTTATAAACCGCTAATTAAAACTCCGTGAGAGATCTGACGCACAACCAGTGAAAACAACGTAAACACAAACTCGCAGCTCTTTGCTGGAGCATTTGGAGAAACACAGCAACTGCAGGAGGCAAATGTCAGATGAACACAAAGAAAATACTTTTATTAATACGAAGGAAAAACACATTCTGGCACCAAAACTTACTGGAAAAGTTTTTTAATAAGATGCAGAGTTGTTTTCATCAGCAGCTAAAGTACCTTAGATAATATGTTCTTTGCTTACATGTATTAGTTATGAAAAAGACATGTGCACAACCTGAAATGTGTAATATTCGTGTTTTCTCTGTCCCTCTGATCCGATTCTGTGTCTTTGTGTTAATCAGATTTTGGCGCACACACTTTCCCACCTGTTGTGTGCGCTCGCCGTGTTCATTGAGCTCCTGTGATTCATACACACGTGATTATGGCTTTATCATGAAAATGTCCTTTCAACCCCGCGAGGAGAATTAATTTGACTAATGAGCCTCTGGCTGAATTATAATTGACAACTGCCAAAGACCAGGTGTGTTCTCATGCATTTGAATTTCATGCATGATTCAGGATACACGTTCGCTTCGAGCACGTATTCAAGTGAGTCGAGATGAAGGACCGGCTCCGGCACCTGCTGCCTGACGCCTTTGAGCCCGTGATTACAGCTCAGAGGGCCACATGTCACATGGAACACTCGGCCCGGGCGTTAGCATGTTGAGAGTCTCCTGCAGAGCCACGGCTGGATCATGACTTAACTCAGCGATCGAGAGACGGCTGCAAAATAAGCAATCCCAGGCCAGAGCGTCTACAAGGCCATAAATAATGTGGAGCTGCTCGTCTCGACAGCTCTGTGAATGTGGGGTTGTTTTCCTTCTTCTTCTTAAACTCCTGCCTGCAGAGGGACAATTAAAGAAGCCCGTGCACGGTGCTATAGACTCGGTGAATGATTATGGAATACTGATGAGAGGTGATGCGTGGCCGATCCTCACAGAGTTTCACTGTGGAGCTCTGCATTGATTTGTTTCTGTTTCGCTTTTTATTCCTGTTTCTCGCCTGCTGCTTGAAAATAAGGCTCCGACTGATGGAGAAGATAATAAGTGAAGAGAGTGATGAGGTGGGGGGGGGGGGGGGGGGAGACGTGTGCACAGATAAAGTGCTGGAAACACAACACGTGAGACTTTCACGTGTTTCATGTTATGATTTCTACTGATGTTGCTCTTTAAGTTGTATTATCTGTGTTTGCTAAACGCACATTTAAATCACAACAACTGCATGGACGATTAAAACACTAAAAACTTTATGGAGCGTGAGTAAATACAAGCAAAACACAAACTAATAGATCTGTTATGTTATTATGAGAAGTTTAAAACCTTTATTTACTTCATTAAGACAAACTAGAGGTCAGGTAGATGTTCGGTGTTTGTTTGGTCAGAAGCAGGCTAGCTTTTCCCCCCGGTTTCCAGTCTTTGTGCTAAGCTAAGCTAACAGCCGATACAGACATGAAAGTGGTTTCGATCTTCACAACAAACTCTTTTCCCAAAATGTTAAATCATTCCTTTAACCTTTCAGAGATATGAGGAGTTTTTTTAACTATGGGATTTAAACTGCATCTCACTGAATAAAGCACAGAGTTAGGAGTGAATTCATAAAGTCGATGGTAAAAGTCTCTCCCAGTTAGTTCTTCTCTCTTTTCCACCTAATCTCCCAGCAGCATTTGCCAGCATCGCCCAGGACTCGCTGAGCCTTGGACCGCTCCACTCTGCATGAGCCCAGACACACTGGGATTCTCAAAATCAAATAAAACGATTGTTGGATTTCAGCTGCTCTGGATTTATAATAACCCGATCTCCAGTTATGAAGCCGCTGGTGCTGCAGGCCCGACGAGATGGTGGAGGAGAGAAAACTTTGAGCGTGACCTCAGAACCCAGTCTCCAGGGGAGTCGTCCTGATTGGGTCACTGGGCCGGGCCGCTCTATTGTCCTGTCTAATGACACGCTCCTCATTTAATCTGCACAACAGCACAAGAGTGCTGTGCTGATTACGGCTGACCCTAAAAAGTAATTGGCAGGCTGCGTGCCAAGGCAGGGAATCAATCTAATGTTTGGGAGCAATGATGAATCAAAAGCTTTCACAGGAGACAAATCACAAGAGGCCCGACAAACAAATGACAGTGACTGTAATTATCAAGAGGACTTTGTTGTGCAGCTTCACATCAGAAAGGCAATGAGCCTCCGGGCGGCTGAAGACGCAGCCTCAGCAGAATGTGAGTCGCTGCCCGACATAAACAACAGCAACAGACCAGAGGAGGCAGCGGATCACAGACGTCTGCCCGGAGGTGGGACATGAGGTTGTGGGTTCGAGCGCTGAACAGTCCGGGGAAGAGGTGGTGAGCTCTAGAGAGTTTTAATAACAGCACTCTCGAGCAAGGCACTAAACATTGTGGTAAATCTGTTTATGTTACATACTTTAATTGATTTGTAATCACAGTTTGAGATTTATCATTGGTTTACTTTGTTTACAGTGGGTGAGCAACCAATTATGTACAATTTCTGGAAAAGCATAACTAAAGTTTTAGAAGTTCATGTCCCAGATATCCTAAATTGACTTTTAGAGCCAAGTTTCCATTGAAAATATTTCAAATCATTCAATATACAAAGTTGAATTACCAAAATATATGTTTTCCATCAGCCTAAGATCTAATATATATATATATATATATACGATAAACACACACTATGGTAAAATAGGTATAATCTCCTTCTTCAGACGTCTGTGGAAGCAAATCAGACTCAAATGGTCGGTTGTAAAAAATCAAACAGAATTGATTTGTTTCTAAATCGAACAATGAGAATCATTTCTAATTCAATAACCAATCACGACCTATGAATTATGAAAATATTTCAGAAGGCAAACGCCCAGAGAGCCGAGCCTGTGAGTCGACGTGCTGGGATGTTGTGTTTGTTGGTTTCCTCTCGGAGGCTCTTTGCCGGTCGACGCTCTGGAGGAGCTGCAGCTCGTGGATCCTTTTAAAGAGCGTGAACATGTCTGTTCATGAGATTCTGGAGAGCGGCGCCGACTCACCACGACTGGGACGCTCACAAAATACCTCAAATCAAGAGGACGGTTTGGCTGCAGAAGGGGAGAGGGACAGGGGGGCAGTCAGGAGAATGCAAGAAGGAGGGAGGGAGGAGGACGAGGACTCGAGCCAGAGCTTTCATGTCCTTCCAGTCCCCCCCCCCCACCCCCCCCCCCTCACATAAGGGTTTACTTGGAGAAATCTGCCGACTGTGGCTCTTCAGAGACTTCGGTCTTGGCTGCGTCGGTGGGATTGTTTGCTCAGACGAGAGACATTTGGACCGAGATTATCACCGGCCCAGACCTCCGTGTCTCAGCTCAGAGCCGCAGCCTGCCAGGGATGCACCTCCCTGCCAAACTCCTGCAACTCTGAACCGAATCGGGAGGAGGAGGAGGAGGAGGAGGAGGAAGAGGAAGAGGAGGAGGAAGAGGAAGAGGAGGAGGAGGAGGAGGAGGAGGAGGAGGAGCAAGTGCTTGTGTTGTTTCAGTCGGTCGGTGGCGTTTCTCAGAACCAAGGAGAACAAGTAAGGGATTGAACAGTGTATGTGTCTGTAACATGAAAGTTTATGAAGATGGATGAATGACAAACATGGTCCAAAATAAAAACTAATCAATAACAACTAAATAAAAAATTAACAATTGCAATTTAGGAATGTATTTTTCCTGCATCTCTTTATTCAAAATTATGTTTTGTCAGTTTGAGAGCACAACTTTGATTTCTAGTTCAGATTGTGAACTCAAACACTTGAATTTAGAATTCCTCCGCTTGTGCTCAATCTGTGTGCTTACACTCTAATTTGCAGATTTCATCTTCCTCCCTCTCTGCTCTGCTTCCGTGTGTGCAATGAAATTTCTGATCCCGGATATCAGATTTTTCTTTTTTTTTGTGCAACAAATCCCAAACCAATAGAATGAATTAAATTGTGATTGTTGTGTTAATATTTCAAATGATGAACTCTACTGAAGCTGCTGCTCAGGGACTTCAGACGGAAATGTGCAATCGACTGCAGATCATTTATTGTTCTCTGACCCTGTTGAGAGAATAAATAAATCAGAGTATCAGTAAAGGTTGAGCCCAGGAGCCCCCCCAGCCCCTGAATACCCATTTCCTCACTTTTATTACCTTTCTCCTCCTCCGGGGTTTCCCCCCCCTGATTTAATTCTCAGCCTCACACCGTCCGTTATTGCTAACGGGAGGAAAAGAATGAATATTTGCAAAAGGAAGAGAAAAGCATCAGTGTTTTCATTGGATAACCGGTGCCGTTAATCACAAGATTACAGTGTCAACATCTTCCTTTGCATTCGTGTCTCAACCATCTGCTGTGTGTTGTGAGGCACGCGGCGTGCAGCGGCAAACAAGCAAGGAAAGGAACTGATTAGAGGAAATGTGGTTTTTAAAAAAGACTCTCGTTAATTTAAAGCAGTAGCACAGAACTCTGCGTTTCTCTCTACGGACACATTTAAAACGGTGCAGCTGCTTATCCAGCGACCCCCAAAAAAAGAAAGATTAGATCATTTCAATCAAACTCCCTTCAAAAGGATGAGATCATGTTGCATCATGAGTCTTAAAGAGGCATGAAGATGTGTTGTCTTTGTCTCTGTTTGTGGCTTTTCAGGCCGAACGCACAAAAACCACAATGAGACAAACCAAGGGTACAATCCTGGGATGCTCATTGGACGAAGGGCACAAACAGTGAGTCACAGAGGATTTGGCTTTTTCCTTCCATGCAGATCATAATCTCCTGCTCGTCTTCATCACCCTCCTTCTTCCACCTCCAGTTCTGAGCACATTGTGAGCGTAATGGCCTCAGATGCACAAACACGTGCGAGGCAGCGAGGAGACACGGAGGAGCTCCACAGGCGGCGGCGAGGCCACAGGTGAACTTCTGTTAGCTTCTGTAGTGCGTGGCCCACAGATCCACCAGAGGAGAAGGCAGAACATGGCGTCCGCTCGCCTCATTAAAAACAACACTCTCGATGAGGTGAGTGCAAACAAACAGGCAGACAAAGAGGATAATAGGAAGCCCTGCCGCCCCTCACATATTCAAATGAGCCGGATTCATGCAGATGTGAACTTCATTATTTAAAAAACACTCCGACCGAGCTCTCCAGATAAACACACCGACCATCGGGGTAAAACAAGCAGATGGACAAAAAGAGGTTTGAGTTTGAAGCAGCAAAACTCGTTAGTCTCTGTGGGCAATTAGCGTCCATGTTTCCTGCCCTGCGTCGTGTGCGATGTGAGGCCGAATACCCAGAATGCATCAGCTGAAAGGTGAATTAATCAGTGAATTAATCAGAGGATTTTCACTCATTTAAAGAAGAGTCTCAGTGGCTCGGTGAGGAAGACGAGAGGAGTGTGAGTCCCTGGATGACGCTGCTCGTCTGCCTCTGTGTGAGTTCACTGTCCTGCAGCAAAACAAAAATACTTTGATTAACGGTTTAATCCCTAAACTACAATTTAAAATTCAAGATTGTCCTTGAGTCGGCTAAAAGTTATTTAGTGTAATTCCACAGTGACTCAAAAGGAATTCATCACAAAGATAAACACAGACGTGAGTCTCACTCCGTCACTGTTAGATAACCTCCAAACGAGTAAACAGCTCGGCTGTGGAAAGACAAACACTGCAACTCTTCATCACTTTAATAAAATGATGAGTTATTTCTTCAATACTTTTTAAGGAGACATATGAGAGATGGGGGGGGGGGGGGGGGGGGGGGGGGGGTCTTAAAGAGACAGGGGCCAGAACCAAGGGTTTGAGCCAGAGGCTGAAAGGAGGAGCTGCAGCGATGGACATGATAGGATATACCAAAAAAAGTTGTAATGGCTTTCCAGCATATTTCCTGCAAATTTTCAACTTAATTTCCCGAAATAACTTCTAGCTGTGAATTATTTCCAACACAGTTTGTTTCTAATTTGAAGGCAAATGGACAAAGTGCTGCAGATCAGGTGTTAATTCCTTGAGTTTGTGTTTTCATTGGAAGGAATCATGTCCTAAAGTTTTCTTCGAATATTTCTAAATTCTAGATCAGACAGAAAATGCATTTTATTCATAGACAATCATTTTCTGAAACAATCAAATAATATAAGATATGATAACAAATTTAACTACATTTTCTAGCAGGACAGTATGAAGCATATATAAATTACCAGGTGGATCTATAATACGTGTCAGTGAGTGTTCCTTCTGTAACTTCACACACTTCAATGCGTGTTGTTTGCAGGTTTTTAAAACGTCTTTACATTCACAGGTCTCATTTTGTCCTGTAAACAAGGCCATGAAGTAGAACATGTGTTTGAATTGTGTGAGGACAGAAAGCTGCGAGTACAAAGCATTAGAAACAGGTCTTCAAATACTGGAAGTTATAATGGAACTCCACTCAATATGTAAATTCTCTCCCGGCTTTTAAAGCTATCACAAGTACGCTCAGCCGCTGCTCTTTACTTTCCTGGACACGCTCTATTTTTGTATTAAATTAAATGTGTTTTTTAATAATGTGTTTTTTCTCCTCAGAGCAGTTTACAGGATCCAGGCGGAGGAAATGGATGCGTTTGTCTTTTTTTTTCTCCCCTGGCACAGACAAACACTAATAGGGATTTAAGGAAATAAAAGTTGTCACATCATAAATTGATTACGTCTCTGTTGAATTTCACTGTAACCCAGTTTCCAGTCCTTGCTGAGGACTCACAGGGCCCGAGCAGCGACAGCATGACGAAATCAAAACAGACTCACTCCAGTTTCAGTCTGCAGCGAGGAAGCAGCATGAACATTCCTCAAATTGATGTTTTATCAGGCGGCTCCTCTGAACTCGTGACAGTCCCCCCCGACGCCCTCGAGGGGACGGGGGGGGGGGGGGGGGGGGGGGGGGTCTCGCCGACGGGTGCCATTAGACAGACCAGAGAAATGAACGGTCAGATCCAACGCTTCCTTTGTGTGTAATTACGGGAAATTATCCTTCACAGTTCTGGCCGAGCAGCGGGCTGATGAAAATGTTCCTCCTCTGTGGGTAGAGAGGGGAGAGAGAGGGGAGAGTAAATATCCTGTGGGCTGAAGGAACCACTTCTCAGACCACCTAATGTTTTAAATTGAGGCTTTTCTTTCTGTTAAAGTGACTTTAAAGTGACTTTGAATCATGGGGCGCAAATTTACTGTCAATTCTGAACGACTCCAGCTACAGGATGGATTTAAATGTCAAAAATACGAACACTATGAAAAGAAACCTGCTTTAAATGTACCTTTTATATTATATGTTACTAAATTATACATCATACTATTAATATATGTTTATATCTTATGTTATGTTGATTAAATTTCAGTATTTCTATCTAACTTTGAGGTAAATATTTAATGAAGTCGTTCCAAACGAAACAAAACAGCTTTATTTGCTCCATCAAACGAGGAAAATCAATAAAACATGATTGTAAAATATCATTTAATGAATCGTTAAGCTGTTTTCAACAGAGAAGCAACAAACCATCTGTTCACTGCTACGATAATTATCTTATTTCTATTGTCATCAAATCGTTCTCACTCAATTAAAAAGCTTCAGAACGAGAAAGAGTCAGAACTCGTAAATATCAACAATGTGAGAATGTTTTCACGCCAGAGACACGAGACTGAACATGTGTCCAACAGAACCTGAGAGTGAGGAGGAAGCTGGTTTCCTCCCACACAACGTGAAGTGATTAAAACTGAAACCACTCTGAAGGAACCATTACCACAGGAAGAGAGAGACTTCAGTCAAACTTGAGTCAGGGGCCACGTCCACCAGGGGCCACGTCCACCAGGGCCACGTCCACCAGGGCCACGTCCACCAGGGCCACGTCCACCAAGGCCACGTCTACCAGGGGCCACGTCCACCAAGGCCACGTCCACCAGGGCCAAGTCCACCAGGGCCACATCCACCAGGGCCGAGTCCACCAGGGCCACGTCCACCAGGGCCACGTCCACCAGGGCCACGTCCACCAGGGCCGCGTCCACCAGGGCCACGTCCACCAGGGCCACGTCCACCAGGGCCGAGTCCACCAGGGCCACGTCCACCAGGGCCACGTCCACCAGGACCACGTCCACCAGGGCCACGTCCACCAGGGCCGAGTCCACCAGGGCCACGTCCACCAGGGCCACGTCCACCAGGGCCACGTCCACCAGGTCCTCGTCCACCAGGCGCCACGTCCACCAGGTCCACGTCCACCAGGGGCCACGTCCACCAGGGCCACGTCCACCAGGGCCACGTCCACCAGGCGCCACGTCCACCAGGTCCACGTCCACCAGGGCCACGTCCACCAGGGCCACGTCCACCAGGGCCGAGTCCACCAGGGGCCACGTCCACCAGGGCCGAGTCCACCAGGGCCACGTCCACCAGGGCCACGTCCACCAGGGGCCACGTCCACCAGGGGCCACGTCCACCAGGGGCCACGTCCACCAGGGCCACGTCCACCAGGGCCGAGTCCACCAGGGGCCACGTCCACCAGGGCCGAGTCCACCAGGGCCACGTCCACCAGGGCCACGTCCACCAGGGCCACGTCCACAAGGGCCGAGTCCACCAGGGCCACGTCCACCAGGGCCACGTCCACCAGGGCCACGTCCACCAGGGCCACGTCCACAAGGGCCGAGTCCACCAGGGCTGAGTCCACCAGGGGCCACGTCCACCAGGGTCACGTCCACCAGGGCCACGTCCACCAGGGCCACGTCCACCAGGACCACGTCCACCAGGGCCGCGTCCACCAGGGCTGAGTCCACCAGGGGCCACGTCCACCAGGGCCACGTCCACCAGGGCCACGTCCACCAGGGCCACATCTACCAGGGCCACGTCCACCAGGGCCACGTCTACAGGGCCACGTCCAACAGGGGCCACGTCCACCAGGGCCGAGTCCACCAGGGCCACATCCACCAGGGCCGCGTCCACCAGGGCCACGTCCACCAGGGCCGAGTCCACCAGGGCCACATCCACCAGGGCCGCGTCCACCAGGGCCACGTCCACCAGGACCACGTCCACCAGGGCCACGTCCACCAGGGGCCACGTCCACCAGGGACACGTCCACCAGGGCAGCGTCCACCAGGGCCACGTCCACCAGGGCCACGTCCACCAGGGCCACATCCACCAGGGCCGAGTCCACCAGGGCCACGTCCACCAGGGCCGAGTCCACCAGGGCCACGTCCACCAGGGCCGAGTCCACCAGGGCCACGTCCACCAGGGCCACGTCCACCAGGGCCACGTCCACCGGGACCACGTCCACCGGGGCCACGTCCACCAGGACCACGTCCACCGGGGCCACGTCCACCGGGGCCGAGTCCACCGGGGCCACGTCCACCAGGGCCACGTCCACCAGGGCCACGTCCACCAGGGCCACGTCTACAGGGCCACGTCCACCAGGGCCACGTCTACAGGGCCACGTCCACCAGGGCCACGTCTACCAGGGCCACGTCTACAGGGCCACGTCCACCAGGGCCACGTCCACCAAGGCCACGTCCACCAGGGCCACGTCCACCAAGGCCACGTCCACCAGGGCCACGTCCACCAGGACCACGTCGACTGTCAGATCGTCTCCTCCTTGTAGTTAGATGTCTCTACTGCAGCTGTTATGTTGAGTTGAACCTGATACACACATTTTAAAAGTGTCAGCATCAGACGCTTCATCGCTTCTTTACACATTATCTCTGTGGAAAAACAGCTCGTCCCCAAAGTGCAATGAATCCTGGGACAGGTTGTCAAAAACTGGCAAATGTGATTTCCACCAAACACGGTGGAGGGACGAGGTCCGAGGCCCGAGAACTAGGGATGAAGGGAATAATGACAGATCTGTCTTCTGTTATATTTCTGTTTGTGCAGGACTGTTACTATTTTTGGGTCTTTTCACGGGATTTAAAAACAAGTCCCCCCCCCCCGCGCTCTTTAAGACATTTCCGGGTCCTTGGCAGTTCTGAGGCCAGCCGGGCCGCGAAGCAATTACCCTCAACGGAAGCAAACAAAAGGGAGTAAAACCCTCCACATTCTGAATGGAGCTCTCTAATTGTTATTGGTTTAGTGTGAACCCAGTGCGATGAGCAGCATCCTCCTCTTTAGCTGAAAATCCTCATAAACCAGTTCCCTCAGCGGAGGAGACGTTCCTGTTTTCATCATCAGTCTGAACGATGAGTGACGGAGACAAAGAACCAGGAGAATCCTTCCTCTCCCTGGAAATCAAGACAACCACCCAGCTCCCTGTTCGACTCATGATGAACGGAGGTGTTTTTTGTCTTCGTCGTTTTATTTATTTTTTAATGAACTCACAGTTCTGCAGAATCCATCGCTCCCCAGTCTTCTTTCCCCCCCGATTGCCTTTGTCTTCCCAACAATGCCCCGGCAGCTTGATCTCACCTTCAAGGTCTGCGCTGCCAAAGATTAACGTGAGTTTAGTCCAATTAGGTTTTTATCTTTATATTTTCAATCAAACAAAGGAACCACAGTGTCTTTAGGGGACAAAATACAAAGGACAACATCTGCACTGGCTCCTGAGCTCCCATAGGCACGAAGGTGTGAGAGATTTGACTTTTGTTTGACAATTTCCTCCCACTCTAGGAATTATAATGACAATATTGATAGAGAATTATTCCAGCTCTGTGATTCATAATGAACCAGTTTCCTGTTTCCTCAGGGAACAGATCTAAATTATCCTCCTGTTCTTAATATTTAGGCTTTTAATGTCTATTGTTACATTTATAAACCCAAAATAAAGATGGAAGAAGATCCTCCTGTTGGTTTAAATGCTATATTTATAAATATTTAAATATTTAAATACAGTCGAGGTGAGTTTCCTGTTTACATCTCGTGCTGTTGATCTCAAATCCCAAAATAAATCAACGTTAACATCAGGTCAGTTTGTTTATATATATATTAAGGACTGAGCATCTAGTGGCCAATAGAGGAACTTCATCTATAAGCAAATTTGTGAATTTATGTTTTTGGATTCATCTCATTGAAACAAACCCAGGTTACATATCACAGCTGCATGGGATCACTGGACTCATGGAGGTGAAGCACTTTCCCTTGATCCACTTTACATGTCACCTCACTTTCTTCCACTTATTGTAAAATACCCATCATCCCCTCCAGTTTGCTCATCTCCTCACAGAAGCTCTCAGAGTGAATTTTCTCGTGAGGCCCGAGAGGGAGAAAGATAACAGGCGGAAAACATCCGAGCCAATCAGTGTGACTCTGCTGCTTCCTGGACGTTCACTACAAGGCAGCCCTGAAAGCTGACAGAGCCAATCACCACTAAAAGGCCATACGTCCCCCCCCAGAGCCCCCCCCCCCCTCCGTCCAGACACCTCATCATCTCACACACACACCTCGCCTCACACGTCCACCAAGCTGGATTCATCAGAGCCAGGATCATCACAGTGAAGCTTCAGCCCCGGAGGTGAATATCTCCTCTGACTCCCTGAAGAGGCTCAGACCTCCTCACTCCTCCTGAGATCTGCTGACTGTGACACTTTAGTTTCAGTTTGAATGAAACCAAATCCCCCAAAAAAAGGAGAAACATGGCAATTGCAGCAGCAGCCAACCGCGTGTTTATGAGTCCCAGATGGAAAATCACCATTTTCATTATCACAATATTGTGGATTCATTTACTTTGATGGTGCAACAGCAGACGTGTCTCTGTGTGCACGAGCTGAGATAGAAATCAAGTGAGAGTTCATTGATCTGCAGGAACAGCATGAGCAGGAGATTCTGCAGGAAACAGGTGGACATTAAGAAACTGCTGCCTTCATTCATTTTCATATATAAAATTGGGGTTTTCCAGGAGAAAAGCCAACTTTTCATCCTACAATGAAATGTTTAATTTGCAACCTACATGAAGCTAATTCAATTATTCATTTCATAATTTCCCTGCATTAGACACATTTGAGTGTGTGTAATTTGGTGCAGATCCAAATAAAGATCTAGATCTGGTGAATCTAGACGTGGTTTCACGAGGGATGAGATCTACTTGGTTACATTTTCTGATGCAACAGTAAATTACATTTTTGGGTCTTAACATCAAACCCTGTAAACTTGCTGCATGCTGCACTGTGTGAGGTGGTTTAATAAAAACACATTCTCTGTCATTCTGTTCTATATCCACTTGACTCAGGTCGGATTCTCTTTCAGATTTCACTACTTGCAACAAAACTGAAATTCCTGCAAGACCCAGAGAAAGTTCATCAGCAGCTGAGACTGGTTTGTGTTCTTATTCAGATTTTATACAAAGTTCTTCAACACTTTCTTCTCTGAGTCACTGAGAGTCAATCAGCTCGACTGTTACACAAACACATTCACACTGTGCGCATCACACGCAACGTAAAGGCACACAATCACCTGCCCATGAGCACTCACTGTGTATCAGACCAGGCTAAGGAGAGAGACACTGCACACTAACATCACAGTCTAGAAGCCACAGATCTATAGAGCCGGCTAGCAGATGGTAAAGTGACGACAGATGGGGTTTTATCAAATGTTTCCCTGAGACGTTTCATCAATCAATCAAATTTTATCTGTAAAGCCCATATTCACAAATCCCAATTAGTGTCTTTGGGTTTAACGACGTGTAACATCCTCTGTTCTTAACCCTCAACACTATCTTTGTCTCCTTTACTAACACAACCTCTTATAAACGCACATTAATCATGAAAAGCTGATTGTGATTGTTGCATTTTGCTTCTTTTCAGCTGAAAAGTTTGGTTATTTTTGTGCGTTTGAGAAATTTGTGTTAAAAAACAAACTGCCCAACCACACTCTGACTGAATCCCCTTCACTTTCTCCCCAAAGGTTTCATGTTAGTCGTGTTTTCTTCAGTGCAATATCGTTTCACACAACACAAGAAGAAGCAGAAGAAGAATCTCAAACAGAAGGTGTTTATCTTTCTGTGTAAACGTCCAAAACAAATCGTTGTGTGTTATTTTTCCTCATTTTCCACTTTCTGTTAACAGCAAGACGAGCGACACACAAACCGTCTCTGCTCCGTCTTTTGTGTGTTACACAGAAACATTGTTATTACGATGTCTCCACCGTGAATTGCAGAAGTTTGCCAGAGGCAGGTCACAGCTCTCTTTGTATTTGTGCGTTAAAAAGCTTCACGCTTTCTTCGGCTTATTACTACCCCCCTCCCCCCACCCCACCCCCCCTCTACAGCTGTGAAAAAGGTCCCTGCAGATGTTCCCTTTTGCTTTTATGTCAGCAGCTATCTAACTGATAGAAGGAAATGTCAGCCGAATCCAAGAGTGAAAAAACAAGCTGATTATTCCTCCCTGTGAAAGGTCACCGGTGACACGGTATCTCGTGAGTGTGAAGATAAATTTGTTCAACACGAGGTGAACCCAGCCGTGCCCGGGTCGGCCACGTGCCTCCGTCTCTGCCGGAGACAAAGTGAGAAACAAGCTGGAGACACTGAAGCCTGTCGCACAGTTTCCATTTGTTTATAGAATCTGATAAACGACTCATCTCAGGACTTTTCTTGGTCCTCGGCTGGCGGCGGCGGCCATCACTGGAGAGCGCTCGCACCGTGAAATCTGACGTCTCCATCAGGCTGATTGTGCGGCTGCAGTCATTTTGTTTTCCTCCACAGGTGACCGCCTTGTTCACTCATACAAGCAATGGAAGATGGAAGAAGATTGCTTTTTATGGATTTCATTCTCGACAGTTGGGAGCAGTGCTTTTCCTCCGGCCGGCTGTCTGAGGAGCGCCGCACAAAAACATGGAGGCCATTTGCATTGTGCTTCACTCCAGCGTCTCCTCAAAGGGTTTTGTCCTCACACGGCAATTTCAAGTCGTGGACACGTTTATCTGCGAGGGGAAAATTGCAAAGCTGAGGTAACGTTGAGTTGTGCGTCTTCTGATGATTTTCTGTATGTTGTGTAGGTAAAGCAAAGCACATTGTTGGACCTGTGTGAGCGCGGTGCACACGGGTGGTGTTTCATGTGGCCCCCCTGCTGAGGAGGGCACACACATTTCCATTCTCTCTCACAGTGAAGGCAGCCCAGCACGAGTTTCCTCTCGTCTAATGATGCAAATTATTAAAATGATTTCCCTGCACAACCTGTTTCATGTGTTTCCTTCCAGAAAATAATTGAGGAATCTTTTTATGTTTTCAATTAGCTGCTTCTTTCCCCCTCTTCCTCCTCCCCGGTTGACATTCGTTCTAATTGCTAAAGATTCAGGCTTCACAATAAGAGGCGCTTTTCATTCTCCCTGTCAATCTTCCACAATAGAAAGGAGAAGTGAGAAGGAGTTTACAAATAATTACTGGGAGAGAAACAGGTTTCTTTATGCCTTTCTCAGGGAGTAATTACAGTGAGTACAATGGGAGAATCTTCTGATGTTTTTCTCACATCACCTCTATTTACAATTATTATACATATTATTTCCTTTTCCCTGAAACCAAAGCCACTAGCTTCACTTGTGATCGCCTGAGTAGGAGATTGATACTGAACACTGTCCTGAGCTTTGTCCCAAATTCATTCTAAGACAAATATGTTTTAAAATACAATAAATCAGAGCAAATAATGTAAAAAGCCTTTTAAAGATGAAGAGTTTGCTTATATAAACCTATAATTCCTTAATGCTTTGAATTGATGAGGCCACCCAATGTACAGATACGCTCAAGCAAATCCTACACATGGAACTCCACTGGGACTAAAATCAAATGATCCACACATGCAATATTAAAAATCCACCTCTGGAGAAATACTTCACGTGTGAATGGGACTTTCCCAGTACATCCTCTCCAGTCCAATTTGGTGGAGATAAACTCATCCTGCTGACTCCTGATGGAGGTGGAAACTAGGCTAACCTTCCAGGCCGTCTCCCTCGGGAGGAAGTGGCAGATGTACAGAGTCGTAATTGCCCTCCCCGGTACAGATGCAACACACACACACACACACACACACACACACACACACACACACACACACAC
>NC_070645.1:19672266-19739289 GCF_947347685.1 Pleuronectes platessa
GGAGGAGCAGAGCGAGGAAGTTACCACAGCAAGAGCTCACTCCTGCTGAATTCAGGTGGGAGGACCGGTTCCTCTTCCCCTCTGTGTTCAGGAGACAAATGTCTCCCGAGGAGATTCACGTGTCTCATGCGGTGAGAAGAAAATCAAACATGTGGAAAACCTGCCGCAGAATCTCCTGCCATTTCCCAGTGAGCATGTTTCTATTGACTCGCAGGTCGAAGGACGTCTAGACACTGAGGCTGAATTTATAGATTTCATAAGATCAGCAGCACAGTTATTGTTAATCTGATTTAACACAGAAACGGATTAACATGTGACTTTGAGGAACCAGAACAACTTAAGAATCATCACCTATTTATTAGGGTCAATAAAGAGAAGCAAACATGGAAGTGTTTCCATCTACCTGATGAATTTTAAGTCCAATATTACGGCTTTAATTCAATAATTATTAGATTTCGTTGTCATCAAAAAAAGAAATTTACTTCAACTGCTGAATGTCCGACTTTCTTCATGAGCTAGTTGCTGGTTCTTTTACATTTGCGTCTGGATATCACATGTGAAGTGGGTTGAGCTGATTTCATGAGATGGATTTGTTGTAAATGACATAAGAATAAGTGATAACTGGGATACATAACTAAGAGTGCAGGCTGAACACTGTATCGTACAAACATCCAGTAAGACACAAAGGATCGTCTTCCGTTCTGAACTTAGTGGTGAGCTCTCGTGGCCATGTTGGAATCAGCTCCTGCCTTGTTCCCCAACGCACTCTGTCGTGTTGAGTGGGCCCCGGGTTCCATGTTCACAGTCACTTCACCTCCTGAGTCCTTCCTTTAAATATTTGAGGAGCCAGACATGAATGAGGAGGAGGAGGAGAGAGGCACTTAACACGTGGAGGAACAGGAGGGCTTTCAAAATGAAGGTCCGTTCCCTGACAGGATTTATTTCAAGGTGAACAACGATGACGAGTGACGGTGAAATGAACTTGTTCTACTCACCTAACGTGTGATGTGAATGGCAGAACTCAGTTTAAAGGGGAAATACACATTTTATCTCTTATACACCTTTTAAAGAAGTACTTTCACAATATGTGTTTTAGGATTAGTCAAATATTCAAGATTATCCAGATCAAAATCTAGATTACAAAATTACAATGTGAAACCAAAGCTAACAAAAGTAGCTGCATCGGTTGACAGATAATATGAGAATATATTTTTCCTGTTTCCTGTTTGTCAACAACGGTTTGTCGTTTCTGACATTTCGCCGAAAAGGCCCTTTTGAAAAATGTCAGTTGACGCGGTGCACGGAGCTGAGGGGGAGATGGGAGTCATGTAGCGTGCCCAGTGTCCTGTAGCTGAACGGCGTCACGGTCTACTGGGCGCACTGGGTTTGAGGAATCGCTCTCTGTCTTCCAGTGGAGTTTATTCAGTTTGATGCTTCACATGGCTGGAAACGCCGTGTTGCCATCAGAAGCCCCAGTGGTCGGGATATTTCTACCCTCAATATGTTTTTATACCAGAAAAAAAAAAAAAGCAAACCATAACAGATTGAGAGGTTTAAGTGTTGGGCTGTTTCTGTGGAGCACAACGTATTATTGACACCAAAACCAGCCAAATAAACTGCTAAATAAATAAAAGATTTGCACATTACTTTGTATTGTGATGGGATTTGATGTGATTCCCCATTAGACGGAGCAGTTCAAACCCTCAGAGTCGTGTTGTGTTTGCTCAGTGGACGCTCTAATCTGTCATTTCAACACCGACAGCTTTACACGTTTGGCGTTTGCCGCACAGATTTGTTTTTATGGCCGAATGTTTATTAGAGCAACTGAAGTAAATTACCTCTCTGAGGAAAAAGGCTCCGGCACAGTCGGTCTATTCCCCTGCTCCAGTAATTACTCAGCACCGCAATCAACATTCACTTTTTTACTGTTTACAGTTGTGAAATCATAATCTGCGATTTAACGCCGATGTAATCGCTTGTGCACGATTAGCATTCATAAACGAGATGATGCAGACAAGCCACTCAGCGGAGGAAGAGATAAGCAAAGCCAGAACGTTGATCTGACAGAAGAGGAGACGAGACGGAGACAGACATGTGTAAACAGAGGCAGGCGGAGACAGAGACGAGGAGGACGTGTTATTTGTCTCCTCAGCTGCTGCCTGAGTCTGTTCAACGTTTGAATCAACATCTGGAGAAACGTAAACACAGATCTGTGAGCCAGCGAGAGTGTGAAGCTCGCACTCGACTGGGCGACACAGTTGTGATGCACATGTAGAGAAACACACAGCATCCTCCAGTCCTCCCTGATGGATGTAATATATTATAACTGTGATCACATGACTGCCTTCTGTAATAACGCTGGATGTTGAAGCTCTAATTTTAGGCGTCACATCACATTTACAGGTCCAATCAACAAGTGAAATAACTGTGAAGTCTTGATTATCTAGTTTGTCGTGTTAAAGACGTAGAGGACGGATGTGAGGAAGACGAGAGGCGTGAAAGAGGAAGAGAAATACACTTCAAACTGACAGAGGAGCAGATTGAGCCTCTTATTGTCTTCTGGTGAAGCTCAAAAGACATTTTAGGCATTTGCCAAATTAAATTCTCTAATTTTTAAGACCTTTTTTAATACAAAAAAGGGGAATTTACAACCGGTTTGACTTTTATAACAGTCAATTAATCAATTACTTATTAATTTGTTGCTTTATACCCTGTTATTATTGGTCATATAAATAGATTAAATATGTTAGGTTCTTATGAGAAAAGAGAAGAAGGTTCTGCCAGTTTGTTTGTTGACGGATTTTCACAGATTTTTCTGAGAATATTTCACGGTTCTTGATGAGAAAAATAAATAAGGCATATTTGACGGACTGGTATTTATGAGTGTGTGGAATTTGGTGCAGCTTGATTGAAGTTGAGGGACTGTTTGGCCTTGGACGAGGTCATTGAAATGTTTTCCTAAGTTTTCCTTGAAATCATACATTTTACTTTTGTTCCATTTGGAAGATAAATAAATATGTGAAGGATCTTTTCTGTCCTTTAACAGCTCTAAAGGCTCAACCTCCATTAACGTGGTGATGGCGTAGAGTCAGGAGCAGTTACAGGTTCAGCGACTTGCTCAAGGACACTTTGGACAAAGTCTCTGGAGGAGCCGGGGTTGGAATCAGGAGCTTTCAGATTAGTAGACGACTGCTTCACCTCTTTACTCACACACTGACTGGTCACAGGAGGTAATTTACATTTTTGGCAGCAGCGACGGCCATTTGTTAGGCAAGCTGCATAATTAGTCCGAGCGGTGAAAAGACAAATCACCAGAAACCAACTGTCAAAAGAACAGTTTCTCACCAAAGCAACAACTTTAATTTGTTTATGTTGTGGTTAGAAACTTCAGTAACGTGCCACCAGTGATGGCTGCCAGAGTTAAACCAGACGACTTCACCGATTAGCGCTTCCAATGAGTCAGTGCAGTCGGTGTTCCAGTCAGCCATCACGGCCCATCCTCCATGCATCAAGCTGTCATTCTATTTCTGGGCAGTGGGAGCGAGACGTCCTATATCAGTGCCCGCTCAGGCCGGCTCTGTGGAGGACCTCCTCCTCTCACAGTTCAAGTCAATTGTCAAAGTGATTTATGGAGATGTGAGCTATCTGGAGACCAGCTCCTCCATCTTCCCCCTGACGAATTGGTTCCATCGGCCCATGTAGCTGTCGTTTGTTTTCCTCACTGGACAATTTTCATTCCCGGCTGACAAATTAAATATGCCATGTTTTTCGGGAAGCTATCCCCCCCCCCCCCCCCACCCAACAAACACACACACACATACACACTTCTCTGTTTTCCATAGATGACCTGCTCAACGATTAGACGTGAGACTGACACCAGGGAATGAACGTCACAGAGCCGCCTGGCACCATCTCTCCTCTTCCTCCTCCCAGACTCCGATATGAGTAATATCCAGCCTGTTAATGGAGCTACAGTGTCATAACGTTTAATGGTGGGGAACTCGGTTTGGGCGAAACTTTCAGAGGCTCGCATCCCTCAAAGACACGCTTCACTTGTTGTCTCAAATATCTCATATAGCTCACCACCGCCAATACAACGTGATTAATGTGACGGGCTTTTATGAGCGGGATAAAAGGCCTCGGCATATTACTGAGGTAATTACAAGACCCCGGCAAAGTCTCCCAAAAAAACAATAGGAAGCTCACACAGTCACCGAAAGTCGTGGTAACTTTTTAAAAGTTGGGCAATTTAAGTTGATGAATGATTCCTATCCACCACCAGTAAAAGGAAATGAGGGTCTATAGTGAGCAGTGAGCCACGTCTCCCTCCAGGAAGTTTGTTTACCACGCTCTGACCTGACCTGCAGGCAGATTAACTGATCACAGATTAACTGATCACAGATTAACTGATCACAGATTAACTGATCACAGATTAACTGATCACAGATTAACCGATAATTGATTAACTGATCAGAGATTAACTGATCACAGATTAATTGATCACAGATTACCTCAATTAACTTTTCAATCAAGTTTCTGAAAAGTCTAAAAGCAAACAAAGAGGTTTGAGAACTTTCATTTTGGGCTTCTCATTAATATTAAAGGGGTTCGATATAAATCATATGTAACGTCTTTGGTGTTAGTTTCAAAATGCAAACATTTCATTAAGGAAAAATGCTGATATTTAGTGAATAAGGTATTTTTATCCTTGAATCAAGCATTTGATTAAATGTGGACAAATGGTCAAAACCGTTAATGGACAATGTGAAGCCATTTCCTCTTTGGTTCAGTAAAAGACACTTTTAATTATTCACTGTCAGTTTCATCTACTTTCTTACGTTCGCCCCAAGTTAGTTTGTTAGTTTGTTATCAGCAGGATGAGGAACTAATGAGCATATTTCCATGAAACTCAGTGGAAAGATTGAACATGAGCCAATAAATTACTGACTACATTTTGGCAAAAGGGCAGATCAAGGAATTTCTTATGTTTTTTAACTTTGTGAGATGTTTTTGGAGATTTTCACCAATTTCTCAGGGAATAATTTATGAATCTTGATGAAAGAAATTCAGCATAGGACATTGATATTTATGAATGTGTGGAATTTGGTGCAGATCCAACAAAAGATCTGGATCCAGCAGATTTAGATGTGGTTTCAGGCGGAGGTCTGACCTGGACTGGGAAAGTGACAGAACTATCAGAGGACTTCAGGTTTGAGTTTAGTGAATCAGGAAACGATAACGACACAAAGCCGCTTCCTAAATGATCACTTTCCTGCAAGAGGCCGAATTGAAGATGGAAATATTTTAATGTTGCAGAAGAAAAACAGAACCAGAATCTTGTGAAAGCAAAGCAGAATAACTAAAGAAGAAAAGACTCCACTGGTCATGACTCTGAAGATAAGTTTTACTTCCAGTCGGATTCTGCTGATCCACCAG
The DNA here is from genome assembly GCF_947347685.1 of Pleuronectes platessa. NCBI lineage: Eukaryota > Metazoa > Chordata > Actinopteri > Pleuronectiformes > Pleuronectidae > Pleuronectes > Pleuronectes platessa. The sequence goes on from NC_070645.1 coordinate 19,677,703, forward strand.
CAAAGGATGAAACTCATTAATTCAGACATTCATTCTTTTGACTGTGAGAGGAAGCTCGTACTTGGAGGAAACCCACACAGACTAACTAACTGCAAACAGAGAGATTCAAACCGGGAACCTACTCGGGGCGGTGCAAGCCACCAGGCCACCGCGCCGCTCCCTCGATCAGTTAACATACACTGAGCTCAGCTGTGTCTGCTGGAGGTTTTAAATAAGCTGTCGAGCCCTGAAAGAAAAGTAATCGGGCTAAAACCAGTAGTGATGGTGATTCATGGGAGCTGTGAAGTTCAGGAGACAGGAGGCAAAGTTTACGGCTTTTACGACTCTTCTTGTGACCCCCCCCCCCCCCCACACCCTCTCTCTCTCTCCACTTCCACACAACAAAAAACAACACACAAACGCACGCTCACCCACGCCCGTGCACAATCAGACTCTGGAGTTTCACCACTTATAGTGCCAGTGAGGGAGATGGATGGGGTGGCAGTGGGTTCTGATTTAGTCCACACAATGTGGCTGAGTGATTTTCTCTGTGGAGCATGTCTTGCCTCCCTTAACCCTGCAATGGGGGGATGGGGTGGGGTGGGGGGGGGACACTCGCCGCCACCCTCTTCCTCCTCCGAACCCCCCCCCCCAGCCTCCTCACCGCTCAGGAGATTGCCTCCCCTTCCCCGGTGTGATAACCACTAATGGATTCAGAGCCCAGGGCGCGTTTAGAGGTAGAAGATGTTCCTGAATCTCGGTATCAACCCGTAATAACCAGGACATACTGGAAAACATGTGAGCTCCTCTCTATGTGGTCTGTATCAGGACCAGGTGACCGTTTCCATTCAGAGCGTATATCACATCCTGAAGACCTTGGAGAAAGTCAAATAAAGCCTCCTTCAAATGTTTCTGCACAAAAGTCTTGTATGAGTAAAAACAAACAGCAGCCGAGCCAAAGGGAAACATAGAGACATATAATCATAAATTCATGTACTCAGGCACAAACACAAACAAATGTACGAGCGTCTTTGAGCGTGCCTGGGGGGGGGGGGGGGGGAGGAACCCTCATTGTCGTCTTTTACAAATGTGCTGTCACGGCTGCACTTTAAAGATGGGACGTGTCACAGGGGGCATGTGAGACGCACACTCGCCTGCAGGCAACACGGACGAGCAGCGTGAAACAGAAGGAAGGGAGGAGGAAGCAAACACAACAGGCGGCGGAGACAATCCTTGACATTTCACTACGAGCACAGCGACTTAGCGGCGGCTTGGATGCGTCATGTGAGCAGAGGAATGATAAATATGCCGCTGGGTAAGGAGGGAGAGCTGAAGCTGTGTCTGCAGCCCGGAAGGTTTGAGGTGAGAGGAAAAACAATTTCTGTCAAACTGAATCAAAGCAGATGATGGGTTTGTGTTCTGTGGGCGGTTTGCACAACTTCACCAAAACTCCCATCATCCCAGCTCGAAGGACTCGGAAATGATCAGATGTTTAAGTTAAATAAATCCGACAATGCATTCCAAACACAGTCAACACATTGTTAACAGTATCATTGTCTAATCTGGAACCTGTAGCTTCCTGGTTCGGGCAAAGAAAAAAGATCTTTGAGATATTTGTGTGTGTGATGGTTTGATGATTTCCTTCTTTGGTTGTTTTGAATAATAAAAAACAACTTTTACTGTTGTTGGTATGAAAACTTAAAGACTTAAATACAAAGATGGACGACATGACGCAAATCCAAACCATCTCGACCCCCCCCCCTGGTGGCCGGCTGCGGTACCAGTGTTTCTCTAAAATATTCTTGACTGCAGCGTCACGCCAAAATAAACTTAGAGATCTCTAAATTTGTGTTTTTCTCAGAAGATTATTTTCTTACGCTGAGGGTATCGTCCATAAAGTCTTAACCATCCATGCCGACAGTCAGACCTTCAAATTCAAACTGTGTGCCCCCAGTACACGGTGCACCACAAAGCCGAAATTCTTCTACCTGGATTTACCAGTAGAGATAAAATAACAAATGCATGTTCCCTAACTTGAATCTTTATCTTTTACTTCAAGAACAACTTGGTCATCTAAGATTTCATCATTATTCTCTCCTCAAACCGTCAAAGTGCAATATCATCTCATCCTGGTGGGAAACTTCCAGCTCAAAGTTTTAAGCCTCCACTGATTGAACAGTTAGTTGAGAGGGGAGTTCTTTCTCCTCTCCTTGTGTTATCCTATCCCCGTGCCCACTTTGTACCGTTCTCTCTTTTGTCTTTGTAACACGCTGCCTCAGACGGCTTTCATGCTCCAGCAGGTGAACATGCTCTTAGATGGAGTTTCTTAAATGGGCAGATGGGTCTAATACTAGCAGAAGCAGGAGTGCGGTCGACGAGGGGCTTAGAGCTGGACGCACGGGCAGTGCGGCCAATTATTTTACCTCTGCTCCGTGTCTGCTGCTTCTCCTTTTCTTTTCCACCTGTTCTCACCCACTGATGAGTCCTGCGTCAGAGTGAAAAGTACCCTTCTCTTGTTAAAAGCTGTTCAAGGTGTTGAAGGGAGCAGGAGTGTGTGTTAGCGGGCTGGGAAGGTGTGGGTAGACGGCTGTTTGTGTCTTCTTATCAGTTTGATCCATTCTGACAAGTTTCCTGGCTATTCTGTCAAGCGCTCTGGCATCCGAGGAGGAAACCAACCCGTGCTGGGCCCCAGTAAGAAACCTGTGAAAATCAATGATGTTCAGATAAGCTCGCTATCAGTCCTGACATCTGCTCTGCCTCCTCTTCATCTGTTTTCCTCTATGGAGAACAACAACAAGAAAAACACGCCTCAGAATCATTGTGCTTAGTTTGCATGCATGCTCCTGTCGGATGTGGAGCGAAGTTCATGTGCAGAGGGAAGAAGAAGTTTGGGGCTGAGTTTGCAGGAAGGGAAAACTCACAATACATATGTTAATTTGATCTCAAATCTAGAGCATCACACATAGACACAAAACACACACACACACACACACACACAGCTCTGTCTTCACGTATATTATAAAGTGGTCAAAATGCATTAGTGAGGTTGTTGGTTTCTCTTAGATCTTTTATTTTGTGTATTTTACTATGTATAATTTGTTCCATACATACATTTTTTTCCTTTTTTTACACTTTGTTCTATGATTTATTAACTTCATCGTAATGTATAGTATTTTCTTCTTCTTCAATTTTGTTTACATATATTTCACATTCCACCCTTTATTTGTTTATATATTTTATTGAATTGACATTTTTGCAATTTAATTATTTACATATATTACAAGTTGTATGTCTGTATTATTCCTTTTATATTATATTCCAGATATATTTATATTTTCTATACTCATTCTTATTTATTTGTTATTTATTTTATCTGTCTATTTAGGTTTATTTCATGTGATTTTTCATTTTATTCTTGTAAAATGTTTACTATACGATACAAGTGGTTGAGCTTCACCGAGCGTCACATCCCAGATCAGTCACGTCTGCAGCCTGCTGAGCACATCACAGACGAGGATCACAGAACTTAATGTGACATGTTGGTCTCCAGCTTCCCTTTATTCATTTGCTCTCCCTCCAGCTGTACTCGATCTCAGACGTGCTGAGAGGGGATTGAGACCCAATATCCTCCGCCCGCCCTCTACAGAGGCTAACGTGAGACGCACTGGGAGGCAGGAGATGGAAGATTCAGCTTCAAATTACCTGAGAGATTAGAGGCAGAATTGGACGGGCACAACAAGCCTCTCTGGGATAGGAAGTACCTGCCGTGGAGAGGTTCGGGTCAGCGTTAGGGCCGCGGCTGCATGTGGGCCTGGTCGTCAGAGGCAGATGATGAGGGATGAGAACCCCTCTGTGCAGGCTGGACAATGGGACGTGGGGTTGAGGTGAAGGACTGCAGGCAGAAAGCAAAGCAGCGCCCTCGTGTCTAATTCAGAGCTCATTGAAACAGCGAGATGGTTTTTCTGTTCTGTACAACATGAAGAACACAGGTATCATGTGGGTGAGTGGAGAGGCAGGTGCACAGAGGATTAAATGAAGAGGGAAAGTGGTCGGACAGCTGAAGAGGCACATGACATCTCAGCGCTTCACTATCATTTTTCCCAGGTGTTTAGTTACAGGTTGTTAGTTTAACAACCTTCTCTCAGAGACTGAAACACTCGTCCAGGCCGAGGGAACTCGTTCTTCTGAAGATTTGAGTTAATGGGTATTAAGTGAAACGCTAATGGAGCCGAGCTTCCACACGACGGGGTCAAAGGTGGAGGAGTTCCATATCTGATACTAGTTATCTGCATTGGTTGTGAAATCAGGTCAATATTTATACCTTTTGTTTAAGTCTTGTAATTGATTTTAAGACCATCTATATTGAATTAAAGGATTCACACTTATTTGACAGCTGTTTGAAGACGTTTTGAGGAAAGTAAAAACTTCATCAACTCAGTCAAGTCCATTTCTCTTGCAGACAGGAGACATGGACATCTGACTGATTCTCACCCTGGTCTGTTGCTGCAGTACAGACAGGGGGCGACACTATGAACTGAATTTCCAGGGCAGAAAAACACATTTGAAATATCAAACAAGGGGAATTCAAAGCAGTGAAATAAGATTAAAGCTAGAATCACGAGCCGAGCAGTGAAGGACTAGAGGTGCGTAGAGATAGTGAGTAGAAAATAGAAGTCACCCGTTGGGGTTTGAGTTGTGTCATTTTGTTGAAACCCTGCTTTGTGCCAGCCCTCGTTCCCTCTGGTCTTTATTAAAGCCCACACCACACTCCTCCGCCGCAGCCAGATTCAAACATAATCCCTCTGCGGTGTGGTGAAGCCAGGAGCTCAGGACAGGGAGCATGTTTAACATCTCGATTCTTCTTATTACGCTGTGGGGGAAGCAGGCCTTGGCAAGACGGCGCTCCAAGATCAACACAAGGTTGACGGCCATCTGGTCTACGGAGCAGAAAATCCCGAAATGGCAAATACCACCCACAGCCTGGGCTGCGGCTCCCAGCAAACACAGAGGCAGCCGGCTCCAACAATCAGTCAGGCGGGCCGGGCCCCAGCAGCAGACCAGCAGCCCCAGTACAAACCAGGGAGATTACAAACAGGCGGTGCCGTGTGTGGGAAGGTGGCACGTCTCTTTAAACAGAGAGGTGATTGGCTCTGCACTCTTATTTATGGCAGCGTTTATCTGAGGGAGAAATAGACTCTGTGAAGGCCGGGCTCAGTCATGCGAGGGAGCCGGGGTTTGTGAGCCAGTCAAGGCTGCGTCGCTTCACGCCGGCTCGGAGAGGAGCCGCGCACGCCGGTGCTATTATCCACCTTCGCTAACATGCCCTCTCTGGATCATCATTTCTACGAGAGCTGCTGTAAATCACGTTTACTGCTGCAGAAACATCTATTGTGACTGCCTGCCCTTCTACTGGCAAATGTCATTGTCATAATAATACCTGGAGGGATCGCTTTGCTGTGATTATGAGTGGCGCTCTGATGTGGCGAGATGGGCAGCACCAAGTCACCTGCGTGAAGAGCCTCCTCAGGGGGAGGATGACTTTTAAACAGTGGTTAGTGGCCTGGGTGTTTCTTAATGAAAGTTCAGGGTGAAAACTCCCATCACAAACAGGAGGAGTATCAACAGCAGCTCTATAAAAAGCCCTGAGAACATATATTCACAGTTGGCTTCTTAATATGTGCAGCGCGTGGATGGACAGATCGTTTCTGCCCCAGATTAGAACAGCTTTGGTTGTTTAATTGAGGGGTTTCTGTTTGTGTTGTTTTGTCTTTGGTTCTCTCTCCGGTTTGATGTGTGCCGCTCGGGATTTAGAAAAATCTGAATCAAAATAAAACAGTTGTGGGGTTGTTTGCTCATGTTAGCTCAGTCCTGACGGAGCTGCTCTGCTGCTTTCTTTTGAACATTACACTCTCAACAAATAATACCAAAGGGTTTTTCTTTCCCCCAATTAAATATACAATATATATAATAACACAAAGTTTTCAGGACCATTAAAAGAAAAGTTCAAGTGGCTTAATTGCAAGATACATACTAATAGTAAAAATGTCTTGTTCACACTATTCATAGCAACGTTTTATAACTTTTAAATAGTTTTTCGTCTCCTGACTTTGAGAATTCCCTCACTAGCTTTTCTGGAGCTTTTAACTGCATCGCTCATTCTCTGGAGGAGGTTCCTCCTTCCAATGGACTTAGAGGTCATCACATGACCTTGGAACTTGTATGTTGTGGGTATAAACTACAAAAGATGGACGACACGTCTTCACGTCCTCCTACTAATCAAAGTATACTGGAAACGAACGCTGTCATCGTTTGTGTTTGCAGTAGTGATCGGGGGGTGGAGCTGCAGGTCACACCATTACATGCTCTCGACCAATCGTAAGCCAGTCTCCGCTTTCAATCATGACTTTTCAACCCTGTTATCAATGTAATTGTTCCATCTTGTTTTCTTATCCCCAATCTTTCTCTGGAAACGTCCTTTGCTCCATTAAGTCGAGCAGTTTTACTTCCTCGAGGTGAACGCACACCATCCTCCACTTAGAGTTAGCCTTTGCTACTGGTAATGACAGAAGGAGGCAAATCTTAGGAGCTGTATGCAAAGAGAGAAACAGCTTTGCATTGTGCAGGATAAACAGAAACCAGCTCCCAGCAGCCTCTTCTAAACAATATGCTGCAGGAGCCTACAGGTCAAACATTAACATGCAGAATGACTGAGGTGCTCACAGAGGAATTCTGTAGCTGAGGACCTGGAAAGTGTCATCTTGAATTAAAGATGTCCGCTACGAGGGTGGCTTCCTGCTTCCCCATCACCCCCCAGTGCCCCCCCCCCCCACATCTATAGCTCTGACTTCTCCCACTCCTCTGGACGCTCCAGCCACCACCTCCATGGACAGCCCTCTGTGCGTAGATCAATCCTCTAACTGTTTGGCTAATTGTCTCCAATTGGAAGCGCTGTGTGATTCACCCCCGGGCCTGAAGCATCAGCCGATCGATCGTATCGACGTGTAGAAGTTTCCTCGTCTCGACATGTGTTTAACGCAGGGCCGAGAGAACACATGCAGAGAGATACTGATAGATGTTCTTCATGCTGATGAATGTACTCAAGAGAATAAGTTAATTTTCGTTTCACTATTATTTAATAGCAATTCTCAAAACCCTTTTTTATTAAATCTAACATATTCTAATGAATTGTTTTGTTGCACATTGCTTTGTCTTTTAATTTGACAAAGAAAATCTTCCTTCACTCCAATATCGGCTGTGTGTCTATTTATACTCGATATATATTTATAAAGCTATTAATTCTTTCTCTCCTTTCATCCATATGGAAGATTTATAATTAAATCTTATATAATTCATCTGGACATATTTATCTATACTTTATATTCTACTATATGGCAAAGGTAATGCTGAAACAATTCAGTTCACAAAAAAAAGCCTCAAAATGTAATTCAATTATATAATTTAAGTAAAAAATATAAATGTTGGTTTGTTTTAGCTTCTCAATTGTGAGAATATTTGAGTTTTGGACAATACAAGTAAACAAGGCAGCACTTTGGGTTGAGAGAAGCTGTGAGGATATTTGTATATGATTTACAGGTATTTCATAGAATACATTATTGCTTGATGAACGACAGTTTGCTTTATGCATTGAATTGATAACAAACATGAGCTGCAGACCTAGTTAAAAGTCCTGTTGTGCTAAAGTTATGCGAGAGAAACCTCATTCTGTAAACAATACCAGACCCAACTCCCAATACATCACTGTGTTTGTAATGAGCCGGAGGCCCAGGACTCTTTTTTTTTGATGGAGATGAATTACCGAGAAAGAATGGAAAACAAAAAACAAACCCAACACAAAGGCAGCAAGAGACTCGGGCTGACAACGCAGCCGCGGTGCAGAGCTCCGGGTCCAAGTCTCTGACAGCAGAGATGGCAGCACCGGCACCGGGTGACAGGCCCGATCCATTTGGCGCCGGCGAAGATGCAAAGATACAAGCTGTCTAAAGGGAGTTAGGTAGACTTCAATCAGCTAAAAGGTGATAAAACTGAATTAATTCAATCGCCCACTCACTCTCTTCCTCTCCACGTCCTCTGAGAGAAAAGCACAAAAACCCAGCAGTGCGCTTTTCCCCCTGTGAGGAGGCATTGACTCGAGTAAGTTAATAGGAAGCTGCATTCACACGTTCTATTCAATAAAGCTCGTCCTTTCTCTCCATTTATCCAGAGCCCAGTGACAAGCTGGTGTTTGATTGTGTGGTGCGAGGCTCACACTACAGACCACGCCATTAAACACACATTCACTCGCTCACGCAGATAAAAAGAGAAAATCTATTCATGGTTCACTTGTGGAGTCGCATTTATGCTTTTAACTCGAATCACGAACTGTAAGACCAGTAAAATAATAAACGACTGGCAGGGGAGAGATAAAATGTACACGTGTACAGACTTGTGAGTCTGTGCTGCTCTTTGACCTCACACCGTCAGAGACACCATTAACAACGCCACCGTCAGGGTGAAGGAGGATGTGTTTACTCCACCACACCTCGCTCCACGTCTCCTCCAAAAAAACAGACTAACAGGCTTTGAGGGGGGGGGGGGGGGTATAGCCTCAGAAAACGAGTTAGCATCAGATTTCTTGTCGGGCTGGTGTGAAATATGCACTGGGGAAAATTAGTTGTTTGTCTGTGAAGATCACGCACGGCCTGAAGGCAGATGTGCAGAGATCAAACGAGTGTGTGATTTGTGACGTTGTTGTTGTTGTTGTTGTGTGTGTGTGTGTGCGTTCTTTGTGAGCCAGAAGGAGAGAGTAAGCAGGCAAAGTGTTAGCGGCGAGTGTGAGTGGGAGATGTTGGTTTCAGGGCGAACAGGCAGAATATCCCTGAGAACTGGTGCACCGGTGAAAGCAGAATCCTCTTCCCCCGAGGCGCTCGGCTCCCACTAGAGCAAGGTGTGAGGAAAGAGAACAATAGCTGCTGAGGGCAGAGTCACGCTTACGCACAATTCCTGCCCAGTGTAACACAACGCCACTACATCCCAGCTCCCATGACAACCGAGCCCTGCGCTCCGGGGACGAGTCGGTACCTTAGGAGAGGGTTTATCCCCCCCGCTGCTCCCTGACCACAGTGGACAGCTGCCACTGGAGATGTGGTGGTAGATGGTACCGAGGAGGAAAAACAACAAGCCTCTGGTAACAAGGCAAACAAGCTACGACAAGTCAAAGTAAGTTCGTGTGACTTTTAGAAGAGGCAGTAATTTGAGCTTTTTCACTCCTGAGGGTCCGATCGCTACTCAGGCAACACCTGCAATAAGATTTCACAGGCCGAGTGTTGCAGCCGAGTTATTTCTGTATATTTTTTATATATTTTTAAAGCTGAACCAATCAGTAATAACGAAATTAGAGTGTTTTAAATTAACAATGAATCTTAATTAGTACATGTAACGAGGTTGCCCGCAGCTGATGAACCCAGAGTGAATTAGGCTTTGTATCTCCGCGGAGCTCCTTAGCTCATTTCAGCTCGATACTTTCCTTTCACACTTCTCATCAAACCCGTTTTCATCAGCAGCAGGAAACTGAGAAAGAAAAGAGGCTGAGATAAAAAAAAACTTCTGTTCGTTACCTGAGCAGCAAAAATAAGAGAAGCTGAAGAAAAAGCTTTTAGAAGAACAAGAGTAGTTCAAGAGCAAAGTTCAACAAAGATGTGATATTGATTCACGTGTAGCTGAGCAGGTTCAGGACCCGATGCTACGTCTGCTGGGGAAAGAGACACAGCCACCTTTTCGTTAGCATGTTCGCTAAAAGGTATTTTCAATGTTCAGCTTTCCTGCTGCATTGGATAAAGCATGTTAGCAACATTTAGCTCACAGCTGTTGACAGTTGGTCTTTTTCTACTTATTAAAAATAACTTTTCTTTGAAACTACACTGCATCTGTATATTGAATTACCAACAACAACCAAAATTACATTTGAAGAGGTGCAGAGTAATAGCTAGTAAGCTAGCAGTAAGCTAGCAGTATGCTAACTTCACTAGCAGTAAGCTAGCAGTAAGCTACCATTATCTGGATCACTCGTCAGCAAAAGAGCAGCAGTTGGAGCATGCTAGCAACATGTAGCTCACAACCGTAATTTAACTTTTTCTGCCACATATCAGCCAAAAACTAGTATAAGTTATTATTTATATTAACTATAACAAAAATAACTTGCGATAAGCCTCTTACCAGTAAGCTAGCTGCTAACACTAGCTTGAAAACCCATGAGCAAAAAGAGGTAAAGGTTTCCTCAGTTTAAATACTAGATCCTAATTAACAGGTAAACACGAACTCACCTCAACGGTACAACACGTACTCTCTATGTACGATGGAAACTCTTTGCTAGCACTTCAGCCAAAACAAGGCGAATAGGCAGGTTCAGGGTTCAACAATGAAACCGTCCTGGGACTTTCTACTGCTTCTCTTTAAAGAGGATTTCATGTGATGTTGCTTCAATAACAACAAACTAGAAGAACAACAAGAAAAACAACATTACTGAGCAGTTAGATAAAAAAAAGAAAAGACATCAAATCTAATTGCATCTTGAAAATATTGATTTTATGTCAAAACTGATCAAAAACGCATTTATCATTCAAAACTCACTCGACTCCGGGAAAATTGTGTGTTTTTTTATTTGTGCAGCTAAAATAAGACTTAAACTGATTTTAAATGGCTTGGCTCTGCACCTGATGACAGATTATCACATAAAGGTCTAATGTAGCACAGCTCACACACAGGAGACTACATTATAATCCCATTATGAACAAGTCATTTAGTTTATATAGAGTCTAATAAATTGACGATGCATGATGGGTGATATTATAAAATACATCATTATTTTTTATCTCTTTCTAAAGATGTTTTGAGGTTAACGTGGATTTCCCGTGAAACAACAATAATAAATGATGACGCGGACGTTTTCCTGAGCATGAAGGAAGGATTCTGTGTTTTCCTGTGGGCGATGCTGCTCATCAGGAAAGAACTAAAAGAAAAGGAAAAGGGCGAATCATCGTCAGACACACACAATGAGACGGAGAGTGAAGGGAAACAAAAGAAGGGTTTCTGTCTCAATGTGGATAATTACATTTCTACCTTTCTCTGGCAGTTGCATTGCCTTAATGCTTGTAATTAATTTCATTATTTTGGGCCCTGGCTGTTGAGTGCAGATTAGTCCTCTCTCTGAGTTCTGGGGATAAACACAGTAATTGCTTATTACTCTCAGAGCCCACATTAGATTGTATTAAAGCCAACGAATTAGAAATTATCCAATCACCTTTAGCTTTAATTCTTCACCTGCTGTTGTTATTGTCATCGCCTGTTTCTCCGTGATGTCGCTCGGTGCTAGCCGCTCACCGTCACTGTATTCGATCTTTCTGATTTTAATAACCTCATTCCAGTTGTATTATTCTCAATGTACTGTATTACAGGACTGCTTGCTTATAGGACCTTGAGAATATCTTTAGATGACCAGTTATATATGAAAGTAAGAGAAAACAGAATTCCTTTCCATTCTCAGTGAAGTACAATTCACCTCTTCTCAGTTCAAAGTCCTTGAGTCGTTCTATTGGCACTGTGTACAGTTACATATACACATGGCAGGAGCAAACTCAGTCCTCTCCTGTAGAGGAAGTATACAATAATCTACAAATACTCATGTGCTTACATGAAGGTCCAACAAACCATCCTCATTCCACGAGCCAGGAAGGTTTAAGGAATGTGCAAATGTTTCCCAGGAGAAGGTTCATTGTCCGGGGGAAGATGTGAAAGCTTTCAACGTGCAGGGTCAAGCTGGGCTCAGGATTCAGGAGTGTTGTCATTAAAGTCAAGCTGTTTACTGGCACAGCAGAGACCATCCTGTTAGAGGCAACAGCAGGGGAACAGTGCCTTGCTCAAGAGGACTTCAGCTGTAGCCATTTATCACCAGAGACTTAACCAGATTGATTCTACATCTGTCCAATAATTAGTTGGTATCACGTCAAGGGGGCAGAATTTCTGCCTCATCTTTAATTTACAGTCGTACAGTTACAAATGAACGTGGAATAGAGTTAGTAATGCTTCAGGAGCAGATATCAGTGGATAACAAGGTGTCTGTCCCACTGAGACGGGTCTGATGCAGATCACATGAGAAACCTATAACACCAAAGAACATCCTCTCTGTTCTGAGATGGATCCTAACATCTGGTTCTACACGTCTGCGGTGGAGCGACACTTGAGTACGTCAGTGACTCGCGGCTCAATGTGTTGTTACTTGTGCTCAAAGGCAGAATCCCACTTATCCGTCACCAGCGGCAGAAACTCTACCTGAGGAGCAGATCAGAGCCACGGCTGTTATGAATAGATCATAACTCAGGTAACAAGATCTCGACACGGACACCTTGTGTTCCATCAGGCGGGATAAGAGCTTGACAGGGACCGAGTGTGGGACTTCTGACAATGCTGCTTTGTGTGTCGCCAATTTTCACTGTGGCTCCGTGAATAGGCTGCGTAACAAGATCCAGCAGTAACGAGATCCAGGAGGACAGACGAGGGAGTCAATGACTCGACGGAAAGAGAGAAAGAGACAAATATCTGCTATTTGCTTTTCTTTCTTTAATTAAATAAATTCACATCCTGTATTCAAGGATTTTTTTTGTGGTTTTCAACTAGTGAGCTAATGAACACAGCTCTTAAAAGGGCTCGTTCAGCCAAAATACAAAAAACAGTACTTTTTCTTCTTGCTCCAGTTATTCAGAAACTTTATTTATCTCTGAGATACGCTGAATACACGAGAAGTGAGAAGAGGTTGTGTTTGCTAATCCCATTTTATTTCCTATATGTCTGGTTTAAATGAAAACGGTCACTGGCTTGTTCTGTGGATTATCGCAGGTGACAGGGAGATTGCTTTTCAGCTACTGTGGATTTTTAAATGAAACAAGTTTGAACGTGTATAATATACGTTTTATTTTGGGGTTTACACTTTTAAAGCTGCTCCAAAAAATAGTTTTGTATCCACGAGTCAACACCACATGAAATAGTAAAGGTGTTATTCGTGTTCTAAAAAGAGAGAACATCTGAAGTGAGTCATTTTAAAGCAGAGATGGAGGAAGTACTTACACATTGTTCTTACGTAAAAGTACATATGGACAAATGTCAAGTAAAAATACCACAAGCACTTATCCTACAGGCTCTCTGGAGGAGGCGGGGACTAATGGTACCTCTCTGCTGTGATTGGATGAGGGGAACAATTCTCCTCTCGTCTTTGTTTACTTTGAAAATATAAAAACCTTTTTGTACAGATGTATTAATATCTACTCGAGTCACCAACTAAATGTACTTTGTTCCAACCCAATACTGTGTTAAAGTGGACCTATATTAATATACACTTTATAAATAAGTATATACATTTAAAGGCCCTGTCAATATGTTTGATAAAAGGAAAATTTTAAGGATAATCTGTTTTATTGAGGCGCTGACAGAAATCTGTCTTAGTTAGTCAAAGCTTAGCTCAACCGAACCTTTAGTGTTTCTCACCTTCATCTGGAGTCCACCTGCGTCTTCCAGTTAAATTGAAGGGACATCTTGTTCTCACCTGAGAGCAGTGCAGCTAATGAACGTAGCAGCCGTTCATCATGTCCAGAGAAAAAGCCTCATCTTCTGATGAAGGCTGATGGACCGGGGGGGGGGGGGGGGGGGGCAACACATACATGAGCTCATTAATGTGACTTGACTCAACACAGAGATCAAATCCTCACTCTCAGCTTCTCCCTGTCAAGGCCACATGTACGTACAAACAGACAGAGAGATGCACTGAGCGTCTGTGGAGAAGCAGGGCGATGTGAGGCTTGACTAAATTGCTTGTGAAGGACCGGGGGAGCTCTCCTGGGAGGCAGCAGCCTGGCCCTGCCACTAAAGGTAATAGGGTCAGACAGCTGCATATTAGCTGTGGATCATCTCCTTTGACACAACGGCCGATCTCACTGGCGGCGGCCGCGATCAGCCCATACCTGTACCTGCCAGGCATATCTGTACTCAGAGCGGGGGGGGGGGGGGGGGTGGGCAGCGAGCGCCTTTTACATCCTCCCTTCTCGGGTTCACTTAACTCCCCACAGACATGGAGGACTTGCTCTCTCCTGATGGATGGCAGGTTTGTTTCATGCAGAATCCACTGAATCAGGCGCTCATCATCATCATCATCATCATCATCTTCATCGGCTGCAGCACATACGTTCACTCCTGTATTCAACACCTTCTCTCCATCCATGTGTTACGTGAGAGGAGGATGGGATGTGAGGTCAGGTCTTTCATTTCACAGGAACCGGAGCAGATCAGCCTGAGAGCCCTGCCTCTCCCTCAGGCCCTGCATGTGAACAAGACAAATACAAGGCCTGTAATTAAAGATGTAACAAAAGCTCTGTCGATTGTTTCTCCTCACATCTCCGCTGGCGCGTCGCCTGGCATCCCGGCACCAAGCTCGGTCTGGCGTGCTCTGTGCACACGGCTGCTAGCTCAGGTTCAGCCGACCTCACATCCACTCAGCTAAAAACTCCCGCTGCACCTCCGAGACAGGAACCAGCACTCTTTTGTTTTCAGCCTCATAATATCGGCGATGGAGATAATCAAATCCTTCAGTGCTCATAGTGATTTATATTGCATGAATGAGCAGGTTGGGATTTGGCGTCTCGCTCAAGGGCACTTTGACAGCGCACACGGCGGTTGATGGACGTACGCCGGCTGCAGAGAGAACTGAACCCACGAGCAGATCGGAGTCTGGGCTGCAAACGTTTCTCAGAGGCAGAGCTGCTCCGGAGGTGCAAAGAATCTCATTGATTAAGTTAAACCTCAGTGGGCAGAGCTGGAGAACCACAGTGCTTCACAGAGTGTTCAGGTTACTCACAGAAGAAAGTCGGGTTTTTCAGGGATTTAACTTTTTTTATCCAGTTGGCAGAAGAGCACTTAAAAAGTAGCTTCATCTGTTTTCCCCCCCACTGAGTCTCTGAGGTTGTTATATTGGATTTATAGACATTTTAGGTTTGCAATATTTTAATACTTCAAGAATCAGATGTCTTGGAGTTTTTGACGAATCTCAAACACTCACAGAAGTTCTTATTTCATACATTTCATACTTTGTCGGTTCCTATTGTCCTTGGACCAAATTTAATTGAACGAGGGATTTTGTCAGTTTTTTGACGTGTGGGCCCAATCACGTGAACCGGATCATCCTCCGAGCCCGTCAGCTGTCGGCTGAACGCATCTCATGTGACTTAACGTCTCCAGCATCTGCACAAAATGTTCAGATGTCAATTCTGTGAATGCGGAGATGTCGTGTTATCCCACTTTGTGCACGGGGAATGAATTCTGGTTTCACTTTCCAACACAAAATGCCCAGATCAGTCGCAGAAGTGTCACATCTTCCAAAGCCGATTCCAACGCGGCACCAGCGGCGATGATGGCAATTAATTCCGAGTTGATTCAACTGTTTTCTTTTAGTTTTGTCAAAACCCAATGTTTCCACATTCTCTGGATGGTTATGACATATCCATAAATGAGGTATTATAATTCTCTTTTGCTTTCTGCGTCCCTCTATCCTTCACACAAATGACTCTCTTTAGAAGTGACTGACGACGGGTGCAGCCGCCCAGACTCCTGCTTCGCCCTGGGACTCCGCGCAGTGAGCGGTGCAGTCATTAGAGCTGATTCCAGATCAGTCTGTCACCAACCCCTGGGCTGCAACCGAAGCTTTACGGGAACGTTATTAAATCAGCCTGAAAAACAGGTGCCATATTTTCCTCTGAGCCAAGTAGCCTCTTAAAGTGTCACCCCCCCCGTCAGTTTCATTTACTCTCCCATCACAGTGTAATAATACAGTCACCTCATGATTTGATAAGATTCAAGATATAGATTTTATAGATCAATACATGTGATATTTTGTTGGAATGAAAACAAACTGTAGCCAATCCTTTTAAAATTCCTGTGATTTAAACTTTTATGAGGGTTTGGTGCTGTATAATTTTTGACTAGGAGGGTTAGGGTTAGAGAACTGCACCCTTTTAACGGTGCTAGTGTTACGGTTTGGTGGAGGAGATGGACCCAGGATGCAGAGGTTATAACAAAAAGGGATTTAATATACAAAAAAGGTCTTTAACAAGACAAAAAACAAAACAGGAACACTAACACGAGTAACACTGGCGACAAGGCGCACGGAGAACAAGGAACGAAGAAGCTGGTCGAGACAGCAGGAGCAGACAAACCATATCTCACGAAGTGTGGAGAAACAACTAGTACAACCCGACCAAGGGCTTGGGGAACACAGAGGCTTAAATAGACACAGAGGGAAGGCAGGAACAATTAACCACAGGTGAAACACATGAGGACTGGGAAGACAATCACCGAAAGGAAGTGAAGATAGAAACCACACACAAGGGACAGATACTACAAAATAAAACAGGAAACAGAAAATACACTGAGGAGACTGAAATTAACAAACTAAAATGACAGGACACCTCAGCTAGTTGTCAATCATGGTGCATGCCCCATTTCACACGGTGCATTATGGTGTATTTGACTCTAAATGGACGTGACACTAGAGATTAGGACATAAACTCTTTAGGAAAATGTTTACTGACGTTATAAATCAAGTGAGAAGTCATTTTGACATAGTCTTCTACAGAAACAACCAGTGGAGTCGCCCCCTGCTGGTCAGAGAAATGACTCAGGTTTTTATAAACAGTCTATGATTCAGACTCAAACATCTATTGGATGAAGTGTCATCAAATTTGTAAGAAATGATCCCAGGGGGGCTAACCCTCCTCAATAATGTTGATTAATTAATTTGTGGTTTTGAATGATATTTTCAAATATTTTTTATTGCAGACATTCATGGTCCCCAGAGGATGAATAGTATTCAAAGGACATTCTTGAGAGCAAAACAGGTTCAGCTCCATGATGCATTTGTTAACTGTTGTTTACAGAACCATCACTTTGTTGAAACCTTCCCTCTACCTCTTCCTTTCTCATGATATATACAGGACGTGTAAAGTTAATTCTCACATGAGGCTTCAAAGCCACAAACACATGCTCCACCTGTTCCCTCGTCACAGGGGAATCTCCAGAACAATCACTGTGGCTGCAGGAGAAAGTCATGTTGTGTGGTAGAAGGTTCATTGTGACTCCCTGACCCCAGTGATTGTGTGTTCAGAAGAATAAAACCAGTAGCAACACAAACATTTTGTGGATCCAGAACCTTCTGAGACAAACGGGTCTTTTTAAGCTTTTAGTTGCCAGACAAAAGAAAGTAAAAGTCATCTTCCCCGGAACAATGTGACCGAGTGGTCTCCTCGACCTCGAAGGAAAAGTGCAGAACTTTCCTAATGGATTTTCTTCATGCAGCCGCATTCGGCCACGACGAGGCAACAGCCTAATCTGCTCAGCTTCTTAGAAGAAGATGATTACAAAGGAAAAACATGTTTCCTCCCGCTGCTGTTGTTAGATTTATAATGTTTACGTGGAAGAAGAAGGAAACTTTCCCCCTGGTTGATTTGAAGGGAAGCAGCAGTTTTCTCCGCTGTGATAAGCCAGGTTGGTTCGGAGGTGGAGGCAGAGCGGCGGTCGGTGTTGTTTAAACCTCCTCTGAACTATTCCTTCCTCTGATCACTGGATCAGTGTGGAAGTACAAACACAGAGGAATCATCAAAGAGACATTTACCCTGTGTGTGTGTTTGTTTCTGGCTTCGACGTGGCTCCCTGTGCATACACCCCCCGCATACCAAATGTGTAACGGAGCGTGCACACTTGTTATTCTATTGACTCTGGGAAGTGGGGGCAGGGAGATAGTCTCCGTCAGAAACCTGCTGATAGGAGACGCGTGCGCTCGCTGCCAGGACATGAGCCCAAAGATAAAGAGTGTGTTCCTTTAGTTCAGGTTAATTCAGTTCAGCTTTTATGTTTAAGTTTACAAAAAGAAAAGGAAACCTTCCCAGCTGCTGCAGCTCAGTGAGTCAAACTGCTCTGGAGAGGAACGTTATTTTTCATTTGGAGAAACATGTTTTCCTTTCTTCTCCCTCCACTTATTTTAGTTGGCTCCTCGTAAATTATTTAGCAGGAGTAACATCGCAGACAGAATACATTCATAATTAAAGAATTTCATGTTGTGCGTGCATTTGTGTTTGTTTCTGACATGAGTCACAACGTATGTGTGTGTCTTCCCCCCCCCCCCCTCCACCAACCGGCGCTCTTAATTTCTACCTCAGAAGTTCCTCCAGTCTCTCTTGTCAGGTTCAGTGGCGGTGACAGGGTCGGGGGGGACGGAGCAGGGAGTCGGGGTTATAGGGAACGACAGAACAGGGAGGAGTAAATATCAGAGCATGGCACGCTGCTCCTGAGGTTTGTGGTCCCGCTGCTCCGAGGCCCCACGTCTCCTCAGCTTCTGTCAGCTCATCAAGGCCACGTCCCCCCCCACCCCCCCACCCTCCCCGCTGGAATACGCATCAAACAGCCCGGGGAGCCTTTTATCCCAAAATGAATGCCGCCTCTTGTCACGGCGGAGGCTCGGCACCGAGCCACACACGGATGGCAAAGTTTAACACAGCGGAGTGAAAGTCAATACCCAGCCGAGGTAGCGCGGCTCCGACACGGTGAAAAGGTCACCGGGAAAAAAGGGGGGATCTTGAAAGACACAAAGCAGGAAGCCAGACGATGCCAGGCAGGCGGCTAATGTCACGGTTCACTCTCGACCCCTGTGCCGATTCGGCTGTCTCACACTTAAGGCCAAACATCTTATTTTTTTGGTCTTTTCCACCAATTACTGTAAAGGTTACTGCTTCAGTCGTGAACCCGTGTGTACAAATCCTACGCCCTGCTCCCCCGACAGAGACGTGAGGACTTCCTCCACTAATTTCCCTTTGTTTCGACCTGTAGCCCAAATCAGAGATGAGAAGGCTTGACTGAGCCGCACCCCCAAAGACACAGAAGAGCTCTTTGTACTCGGGCTTGTTCTGCTCCATGCCATTTTTAATCTTGGGCAGAAGGGAAGAGAGCTGCTCGTCTTATCTTAGATGACATGGAGGCTTTGCTCTCTCTCTCTGGCGCTCGCTCTCATCTCCTCCTTCTGAAACCAAGCCCCCTTTCATGCTCTCCCCTATTGGCGCTGGTGATACATTGAATGAGACCGGCTGGATTTTGTTTAGGTTTATTCCATCTGAAGGCTGCAACGTGATAAGTGAGCGGAAAGAACGGGACTCGACAAGTTGGGTTCTGTCCTCCCCGGGCTGCGCTTTTCATCAAGTCTGGTGCTCGTACAGTAACGGTTGTTATTACTTTTCATCTCCTATCGGATGCAGCACATTGTTAAAAGCTGATTTGACTTTCAGAGTTTATTTAGTTGAGGATTATCCAGTTTTCTCTGGTACCAGAGTCTTTGAAATTTTAGCTCAACGTTAGCTGTTAGCTCAGGTAGTGATACTCACAAGATAAAAGTTGAACTTGTTTCTATAGCTAAATGCGACAAAATAAATTACGTAGACTCCAGAAAGTGAAGCCAACACTGAAGTGCCTGAAATCTGCATTCTCTCCCATGACCAGCAGAGGGCGACTCCACTGGTTTTAAAAGAGGTCGCATTCTATAGAAGTCTGTGAGAAAATTACTCTTTTTCCAACAAGACCACGAGAGTCGAAACCAACAGTGACACTAACTCGTAGCACAGGAATGTGTCATTACCCAGAACTCACTTGTGGATTGTACAAACCACATTTCCCACAAGCCATTGCAAAGATGAGTGAATGACTTGTTTTTCTACTCAGTCTCAAATCGATTGAGTTGCACAAATGAGCAAAAATACCATTTCATAAAAATTGTTTGTGACCTTAAGTAGTCGTTTAATTTGTACTGAAGATTCAAGGCAACTTTATTTGTGCAGCACAAAGAATTATCTAAATAAAACTTTGTGTGATTATCACTGCTCATGTGCAGACTGAGACTCACATGTAAATGTTCGGGGGTTAACACGATAATAATGGCCGACTGGTTAATGGAGTGTTAATGGAGATGATCCTTGTCCAGAGAGGATACGCAGCTTCAACAGCCATGAAATCTGCTTCCTAATGAAAGTCCTGATGAGTCTGTCAAGCGTCTGACTTGAAGGTACCTTTACAAACCTACAGCTCTAAAAACCTGAAGAGGAGGCGTTCTGGATCTGATCCGTGAAAGCACCGTGTCCGAATCACATCCCGCACGTTACGGCTGAACCAAAGTCCGGCAACATGCAGAACAGAACTGTATCCAATCTATTTCTACGGTCTGATCCGGGGCCTTTGTGAGGGGACCCGGAGGGACTTGTTTTCCAGACGTCTACCACCATACCAGACTTTTAAAGGAGACTGAGGCGCGTCCATAAGCCCTATAGGTTCAATTTGTTCTGCCAATTACTCTCCTGGGCCCATGGAAGGTGCTGCTCAATGGGCTTGAATGCCACCATCTCTCCAGCCCGCCCCCAACAAAGAGGGAGCCCCTGCCTTTTTGTTTCCTCTGGAGGTCCAGTCAAGCCTCCGCTGACAGATTGGCTGGGGCGCTAACCAGTCAGGTCTTCAAAGAGACAAAGACGGAGGGGAGGGGAGGGCAGCGGTGAGGGGAGGGGGGTGGGGGGGGGGGCAGTGGTGAAGAAGAATGACCTGCCAAATGAGAAAGAAGACGTAGTGAAAGGGACAGAGAGGCAGAGAGAAAAAACATATTGAGCCGATAGAGAAGTACAACCTTTGGACCATCTGGCTCCGTGGGTGACACCGGCCTTCATCTGTATTTTTAGAGCCGTTCAACTCCCCAGATTACTCTGTCAGGAAGATTAAGGAGAGTCAAAGGCCTGTCGAGTGGGGAGAGAAAGAGCAAATTTGCCCCATTGGGCTATGAATAGTGGAGAATTTCAAAACTTTGCAAGCTCATATCTGCAGCTCCATCATTTCATCTCAACTCTAAATGCAATATGGAAACTGCCCAGACGATGTAAGAAGAAATACTAAATAAGTATCCGAGCGGCAGGCTGGAACACCCCTTGTGTCCGTGTAATATATTCTCATCTCTGTTTAAACATGGTTGAGAACATCTCCAATATGATTTTCATTCTCCCAGTCCCTCGACTCCTGAGGACTCAACCCTGAAAACCTCTTTTTGCTGCATTAATTCCATGATTCTCTTAAATGAAACACTGCTCTTCTCCCGCTCCGTGCTAAACAGGGATCAGATCTCCGTGACCATGACTAATCTCTCGCTGCTCTTTTTGTGTGTATTGGCTGGCACCTAATTTTTCTGAATCTTTTTTGCCAATTTGGAAAAACTAATTGGTTTGACTCTGACTGGGCAAGCGGTGGAATATAATACACTTTAAAGCTTCATCTGCTGTGGCCTGTAAATCCCTCCACACAGATCCAGCGCTGTACAACACCGGCTCATTAAAATGCATTAGGGCAACTTCTCCGGCATGAGAGGGAAGGTGGATTTTCTTCTTCTCCCCCTCATCCTCTTCACTGGTCCAGCGATCCAAGGACCCTGCCCCCCCCCCCCCCCCCCCCCCGGCAATCTCTGCACACGCTCCCGAGTTCCCCCCCCACCTCGCTGGTCACCTTTTTCAATTGCAAATACCCCGACATGAAATGAGTTGCCTTTGTGGTGCGTGCAGGAGCATTTTTCCTCCCGTGCTCCCTATCTCCACCACCTCATGTCTCCGACTTCTCATTCCACCATTCCCTTCCATTCCTGATTTCACTGCCCCCAGCCCCCACTACAATTTCACCCCATCCTGCTGTCAATCTACTCCCCCGTGACTCTTCCTCCCTCCTCCTTCTCCTCCTCCTCCTCCTCCTCCTCTTCTCCCTCCACTGCTCCTTCCCATGCTGGAGGTTGTAGATTGCTGGATTACACTGGAGCTGGTGGGGGGGCTGTCCCACTGATTGTTAAGAGAGGGACAATTGGTGCTTTAGTCTGATTGGGTCCCCAGAAGAGCAACACGAGGGATGAGAGTGTGCAGACGAGTTACGAGAAGCAGAACTCAGCTGTGACTGAACAGAGGCAGCCAGAGGAGACATGTGTATATAGAGGAGATGTATATATTTATACTGGGATAGATGGAGAGAAGAGAAACTTTACAAAGAGGACAGAGGACAGAGAGAGAGAGAGACAGAGAGAGACAGTGGACTCAAGGTGACTTTAGGGAAGCCGATGCACTGCAGCCAGGAGCTCTCACAACTTTTACAAGGGAGATTTAGCAAGCGTGCAGGGAACAGAAGAACAAAGAGATAAGAAGAAGAGAAGAGACTCTTTCACAGGAGAAGGACCGAGAGAGGAGCAGAGTTGAAAAGGAATAAGGTAAGGTGGAAAAAATAATAATCATTGACTTTCTGCAGTCACGTTTTGAGAACCGAGTGGTGAGGTGCAGCTGATTTAAGGAGGATCTGGGATTCGTCAGCTGTAAACTGAAGAGTTCAGAGATTAAAAACCTGATGTGGGAGTTTTGTATCCTCCTGCACCTGAGAGACCTTCTTCTTCTTCTGTGTGTGTGTTCATTATTAAACAATATAATATATATATTGTTTTTCTGGCTGTCAGAAACTGGGTCGCGGTGCCTATTCAGAGATCCTTGCCTCAGACAGGAGGGGGGGGGGGGGATTTGGTGGCACATTCAAAAAACTTTTATGAACACGAGCAGAAGTTCAGAGCGTGGCTCCAACTCCCTGCACGTCTTCACTGTCGTTACTTCAAACAAGTCGTGCTGCAGGAGAGGAATGCCTCCCTGCCTTCTACGGACTTCTGCTTGGCATTCACACCTCCTCCTCTCAAGGTTCCTCCGGTTGAAGACAGATTAATGGCTTTGATAGAGAAGAATATGAATCTATCACCTGTAAGACTCTCGATATGCATGTGTGTCCTTGTTGGTGCAGAAAGGTTTTTAGGATCCTATACGTTAACCTCACCCCGACACAGGAAGTGGTCGATGCAGAGGAGTGTTTCTCCAGCTGCAGACACGTGGCGGAAGTTTCTCCACATAACAAAACTCATACATTTCAAAAGAGATCATGAGTTAAATATCACTTTGAAAGGATCTGTCCTCGAGACGCCACCGATTCAACTTGCAACAGACAGAGTCACACTGATTGCACATTTCTCCGGGTGACGTTCATGCACGGTGACATCATTTCCATGCACCAGTGCCTGGGATGAATGCCAGTTTGTGTGATTTAATTTCTCCATAAATGACAAGGCTCCTTTTATGGCTCCACCAAGCAGTGAATGAACTAAATGTGCACTGGGGAGGGGGGGGGCGGAGAGGAGAAGAGAAGAGAAAGGGACTGAGGGGAAACTGAGATTACGTTCAAATGACACAGTAACACAGATGTAGCGCAGGTGGAGAAAGAGGGATGAAATGAGAACTGGCAGAAATAGCAGAAACTTCAGAAGCTAAGGAGTGGAGGGAGGGAGAGGGGGGGGGGGGGGGTAATTAAAAGCACCTTCCAGTGGCTTAACGAGCCACAGGGAGGGAGTCGCTCGTCCCGGCACAGCTGCACCGAGCGAGGCCGGGGGGGCTTCCCACAATTAGAGAGCACGGCCAAGGCAGGTTCAAAGCCCTGCCCCATGCCAGCGCCTCTGTCCAGGGTTAGAGGAACGAGGACGAGTAGAGGGTAGCAGCCCGACACACACACTGTGCATCCAAAGAGAACTCGTATTCAAACCCACAAACACAAACAACTGTGTGATCTTGAGAGAGTTCAGCCAGAATCTACACCTCCCTCTGCCGGGCCCGGACTTTGAAGGCTGCCATCGCTCCCCAGGAGCCGGCTGAGGGAACTGGGTCCTTGCTGCAGGCGCTGATAGTATATAGACCCTCTGCTTTGAGAAGGCAGCCCTGGTCATTTCATTCAGCCCACACACACACACACACACACACAGAGAACACACACCGGCAGCCATTCTGCTGGGTCGGCTTGTTTATTAAAAGTTAGCGTGGCAGCAGAGTCAGAATTTAATTAAGTGTAAATAAGTAAACAAACATTAGCATTCAGACGTTTTTAAATCCATGCTGGGTTGAGGGAGGCAGCCCGTCACCCTCAGCATTCACACAGTGAAACTACTTTCTGTATTTAGGAAAAACCCGTCTACATTTTTGAAAGAGCCCCCCCGCTCAGTTTATTGTGCTGGACTTATTGAAATCTGTTTTCTCATGCGGCGGCTTCTGCATCTTAAGAAAAAGTGCATCTATTACGGCCCCATCGCCCGGGCCCCGAGAAATACACAGCCTCTGCCTCGCCGCCGCCTTCCACCGTGCAAAATCAATTGTGGTTAACAAATTGGCCGTGACGTTTTGCACTGCCGGGGTGGGTGGTTCACTTCTTCACGGGTCCACCCAGTTTCTAAAAGGACCTTTTCCACAGTCTGGGAGGCCTCTCTTTAGAGCTGAGGTGAGCGGAGCACAGTGTGAAATCAACACTTCTTAATGCTCCACACAGCAACTAACCAGGGCCGACCCACACTAATGCACCACACACCAGGTTGGCCCCCGGTGACCCCACGCAGAGAATGGGAGTTGGGTCTGGGTGAGGTTTCTGAGATGAAGTGGAACTAATGATTATTTTCCTGATTAAACAATCAGCCCCTTAATCACGAGGCCTTTAAAACATACGGAAATGTTTTACAGGCCGAGGTGACTTCAACAGATTTAAACTATAAACACATCGGCAGCCAACCTGGATATTTAATAAGTTTAAATGAGGTTGTGTTCAGTGTGTTTGCTCGAAAAATAACTTGAACAAGTTTTTGATCGGTTGTTTCAGCTCAAGATTGGGCAATAATCACTTGGTTGGACAAAACAAATACAGGCAAACTTCTCAAATTTATAATTTTTTCAGTTCTATGCAAAGTAAACTAAACGTTTTCATACATTTAATTTGAAAAAGTCTTATAACCGAATGTGCCGAGTTCCTGTTATTGACTCTGGGTGTGTGACATGGGTTTGAACAGGTGTAGTTGATGATGGACTCGGACTCGGCCCAGTGGCTCAGCCGCTCGGCCGCTCAGCCGTCCTGCAGCCGGTTGTTTTCCCGTTGGAAGGAATCATCCGTCTCTCTCATGCAGAAGCCGTTTGATAAAGTCTGTTGTCAGATCCCAGTTCAATGAAGCAGCAGGTGGACTCCCAGTAACATGATATAACAATATGGAAGATCATTTTGCCGTAGCAGCTGCTCTCGCCCCCCCGACAATCACCGTCTCTTTCCCCATCACTCAATTTCCGCCTCACGCTCGGTAAACACATTTCCTTTTAGGTTTTTTGCTTTTCGGAGACAAACAAAAGAAAAAAAACATTTGTTCCAATATCTCTTTTTTCAAAAAATACAGATTTCAAATTGAGTCATTTTCTCGGTGAATACAAGAATGTCTCAGCCCGGTGGGAGAATGCTTCCTCGCCTTAAGTCGGGGCAAAGCTTTTTCATATGATTGCTCGTCCACCCTCCGCCTCACTCCTCATCCCTTCATCCTCCCCCCCCCCCCCCCCCCATCTCGCCTGCACCAGCTGGTCTTCCTTTAAACAAGTGAGATGCCTTAAGATAAGCAGGAGGAAGATGTGTGAAATGTTTTACCAGCACAATTTACGTGGCATGTCGCCTCATTAGGCTCGACAAAATGGAACAAAATGCTCGGGTGCAAGCTGTGACCTTTCGAGGGGCGGAGCTGAGAGGGGAGGGCGGGGGGGGGGGGGGGGGGGGGTTGTGAGTGAAAGGACAGGGAGCTAATTTCACTTCATAATGGCGAGCAGGCGGCGTGAATAGACTGAAAAGACGGGAGCAGCCGGGGTCAAGTGTCAGCCGTCCTGCCAAGCGGCCCTCGCAGGGTTTGCCTCTGCGGGAACACAACACACACAAGTGCACAGACACACACACACACACACACAGACACACACTCGGCCCGGCCTCCTGCTGACAATGCAGCCACGCCCCCCCACCTTCCCCGGCCTTTTGTGCCTCTTCAACAATGATTAACTGAGTTTGGTTTTCCAGAGAGTCTGCACTAGCACAATGATCTCTCTCACAAAACATAATGGAGTCCGACCACGAGTCAAACAGTCGCTCTTTTCTTCCGCTGTTTTGTTTTCCTCTTCGGGCTCAAACTTTCCATCTCCTGCTGCTGACAGCCTCTGTGCTTCACTCCCCCCCCAAACCCCCCCAACCCCCCCGCCCTCCCTGTCGCTCCCGGCTTTACTCGCTGCCTTTTGACCATAAATCTGCCTTGTTAATGCGTCCGTCCTCCTGATACATAAAAACAAGATGCAGATGGAAAGAGGCAGCGTCGGGGCCATGAGCTGCATGTGAAGAGGAATCGATCAACCCGAGTCGATGTGTAACCTTAAAAAGAATCTCCTGCTTGAGTCTCTGTGAGTTGACCTCGATGATCTTATGGATTCCCGTGATGTCTGTATCAAAAAGAGCGAAGCAGAGGGAGCTGGTATTTAGATAGATTACTTTATTTAGAGGCTTTTCGATTCTGCATCCAGGCGATAGCCGGGACCGACGGGGCCTTCAGCACCTGAGCTGTGGAGGAAAAACTTCACTTGTAATGAGCAGTGTGCAGCGCTGAGGGGAACGTGTGGAACATGGAGTGAGTAAAGCTGCGGCTGGTGTGTGAACAGAAACACAACAATCTCAGAACATCGCACCCCCGGGCCTTTTACAGGAGGTGTGAAGGAGCTCACCTCTCCTCATGACAGGATGAGGGAGAAGGAAGGGAAACGATTTTCTTTCTCCTCCAGGATGTCAGAAATACCTGGTTGAGTTGAGTCGGAGCAAAGTGAAGCAGCTGAGGATGAGTTCACCTCCAGGCTCCAGACAAAGTGACGTTAGCTTTCCATTAAAAGTTTTTACCAAGTTTCTGGGGTTCGAGCAAAAAGGAACGAGGATTGAAGTTTTCATCGACTCCCGTTATATGAATATGTTCAAGAGGTTGTGAGAAGAAGCAGTGAACATCTGGGGAAATACAGGTGCTCATTTGGTTTTGGTGTTGTAGAAGCTTAACTTAGCAAAGTGACTTTGAGCAGGTTAAAAAACCCTAAAGCTGAATATGTGTAGAAGAAGTTGTTCATTGGTTTAGATATAGAGCCATCTGCAAAGTTTTGACATCACTTGCCAGAATCTCTTTTTAAAACATGCCAACTTTTCAACATGAACCAAGAGTAAGAACTTTTTCACAATGTTCAATTTTCTTTTAAAAGTCTGGATTTTCCACCATTTGCTTTAAATGTGGAAACTGAAAATTCTGATGAAAGATGGTGAAAGTTTTCTGTACCTATCGGCTTCGTCTCTCACAATATGTCCTCTCCTCTTCGTCAGCATCATTCAGCTGCGAGAGGCCACACACACAGACACACACAGACACACATAGACACACAGACACACACAGACACACACAGACACACAAACCTCATTACGACTCAACAAAAACTCAGTAACGCAGAAGAAAAGACAGCAAATGTGGGTCAACCCTCCGACTGTGTAAGACAGACTACGTCTCTGTCTCTGTCCAAAAGGACGTGAATCTAAGACTCGTCTTTTTCTTCTCTTTTCCAGGACAGCGACCAGAAATAAGGGAACGAGGAAACGAGTGCCCTCTCGGAGAAAGAGGAGAAAGTCTTTTCAGGTCTGACTCTGAGCTTCACAATGGGAGATCGATTGCCTCTTCCGGCACTTGCCAGGACTTTGCTCCCTGTGGCCCTCTGCGTCTTGACCCTTCTGCCCCTCGGCCTTCTGGGAAAGGACCACGCAGGCAGCTCCGCCCGGCTCCAGAGGGTCAAACGAGGCTGGGTGTGGAACCAGTTCTTCGTCCTGGAGGAGTACACCGGACTGGAACCGCTCTACATCGGAAAGGTCAGTGCCGAATAAGCACACGTGCACACACATGAAGAAATGCAGAGTTTCCTGCATCACACCTGATGTCTGAGACTTCCTCTGAATGCAGAAGGAGAAGATCCCGGGCAGGCAGAGGCAAACAGAGGAGAAAGAGAAACCCAATTCAATCCCGGGACACACTTCTGTACCTCTGTCCCTTCGAGCCGCAGCCAGACAGCCGTGATTGAGTTAATTGAGTCGAACCGAGGGCGCGCTCAGTCGGCTCCGCTCCACAGAAGCTTCTCCACACGTCTGCAGCACGCCGGACATGCTCTGAAAAGAAGGGAGCACGTTGATCGATCGCTCGCTAAAGTGAATTGAACGTTTGATCAATAGCTGTAAGGCCAGTCATCAGCGGCAGAGAGACAACAATCTTGCAAAACCCAAATGAAAATTGCCATTAAGAGCTTTTTTTTCCTTGGACGAGCTTTTCATGATCCTCTCAGAATGTGAAATGCTCCCGTCAGCAGATAAACAAGCATCGCCTGCTTTTAATTTGTCATAACAATAGATTCAGACATTTAGTTTCATAAACAACGTGAGGACGCTCGAAATAAAGAAAAACAATTAAGTAGGAGTAGCTGTGGTTGTCAAGCTAACTGCTTATTAACAACTAACCTGAGCAGATATAATGAGCTGATTCTATTTAGAACAAATAAACAGCTCCTGAATCAAATGATATGTAAATTAACATTTTGATCAACTTTACTGAGATGAACTGAGCAGCAGCATTTACCATCCATCTGATTGTAATAATTATGTATGTGAATAAAAAGATAAATAGCTGTTTAGTCGATCCATGATTTGAATTCAGATTTCTTTGGTTTATTTGAATTTAACATTTGAGGTCTGATATAATATTAACACTGAGCTTTGCAATTTTAATTTTAATGCTAATTTTGTCCCTTAGGATTTAGACTAAAATACCAATGAACCCATTTAGATGAATCCTCGTTGAAACACACAAATCCATGTGTGTACTTTACCTGTTCCCTGTTACCTGGCTCCGAGTGGAACTTAATAAATCAGATGAATAAGAGGATGAACTCAGACCCCATGGTTAGAGCTATTAAATTCTTCATCTTTCCAAATTCCTGAGATAAAAAACGCTCCCCTGATCTTAACACCGATAAATCCAGATTCCAGAGCTTTGATTGAATTTGCCAGCACTCCTCATCAGCTTTTCTCTTTTCTAAAACAGCGCAGTACAAACCACTCATCCTCTGAAACATCCCTCTGGGAATGATGCAAACCTGCCTAATTAGTGTTCTGGAATAATTCACCACCCCCGCTCGGGAATACCAGGGCAAATGTTGGGTTTTGAAGGAGTCACGTGCTCCGACCGGGTGGAGGAGTAACAAGTCCTGAGAGAGAAGCCGCCAAGAAGTTCTGCATCTGCTCCTGTGTGCAGTGAGAGATTCCTCCCGGTCGCCACCGACCCCTTCTCCTTCTGCCGTTCAGCATTTCTTCACTGATTCTTTTCATGTCATGCACCCTAATCTTTCCTAAGCTGAGTGAAATAAGTGGAAGTGACAGGCTGGGCTACTACCCAGAGAGCCACTCACGGCAGGAAGGCATTGTGGAGTATGACAGAGCAGGAGAAAGATGTAACGCAGCCCCCCCCCCCCCTCCCTCCCCCCTCAGGGCTTCTATCATCAACCCACCTCGCCTCTCCTGTGTTCAGTAACTTAGTATTCAGAGGCGATAGGATGTCGGAGAGCTTGGGCTTTAGGCCGGGGCTGAGATGGAGCAGGTAATTGATAGCCTGGGTGTCAAACTCCCTCCTTTCACCGGCCGTGGTGGAAAGGAGGGATCAGAGCAGGAGGAGGCGGAGGAGGCGGAGGAAAGGCACCGGCCTGAGATATATCACCACGAGTCGCCGGGCTGAGCCCCACAATGGGGTGTTGATTAAAAAATCTATTCTGGGCCGAGCCGGGCTACGCGGGGCTTTGCCGGGAGAAGGTGCAGGTGGGCACGTTGTCCGGGGGGGGGGGGGGGAGAGATAGGGAAAGCTGCATTGTCTGCCGCCACCGGGGGGGGGGGGGGGAATCACAGGTATTGTGAAGATTGCTGCCGAACTATCAGCAGAATAACAACGAGCGCCGCGGCTGCAAACTTTTGGCAGCTTGACAACCTCGGGCGTGGTGATTTCATGAAGTGACCCCAGAAGAGTCAACAGGAAGGACTGCTGGGTGTGTGTGGTGTGTGGTGGTGGTGGTGGTGGGGGGGGGGGGGGGGGGGGGGGGTCGCCTGTTGATTATACGAGGCAGACATCAATGGGGGCATTTAATTCTGCTTTGCCAGTGCGACGGCAGTGTGAGCACTCATAGGCCGAGACCCTCTGACTGCAGAGTGAGGCGTGATTGCACAACAAGATTCTGGCATTTACCACAAAAGACTTTTGATTGCACCGCAGGGCCGACGGCAACAAACAGGCCGGGGGCTGTGATTAGACTCCTACTTATAGAGCAGAATTAAAGGTGTGTTCACAACCCTCTGCACCTCTGAGCCTGACAATCAGTGTTGTCATCGATATGCATTTGATGTGAATATGATTTATCTATGAGGTTGTGAATAGAAATGTTTTTCTAAATAGAAAGTGTTGAGAAGTTCTGCAGAACGCCGGATGTGAAAGGAGCTCACGTCTATGGAGGTGTCACACTGAGGGAGTGCAACTAAAATAAATTCAGTTTCAGTTCATTACTTTACTGATTTAACGATATTGAATATATAAAGATGTGAAAAAGAATAAAGCAAATCTTCAGACAGAAGTTATGATATTGATATTCTCTAGTGAATCTGAGTCTTACATCTGTGAGACCATGTGGTTGAGATGGACGAATGAGAACTAGATCCAAAGATTCCTTTGATTGTCTCGTGTGTTTAGGATCACTGAGCTGCTGCTGCTTGTTCTGATATCAATCAGTTTTATGAGCAATATCCTTTCTGTGCAATAATAAATAGTCAACTACTCTTCTCATCTAAAGCAGTTCTTAGTCTTGTATTTGTTGTTTGTGTCTTTTGTCGGCTGTTGAACCAGTTTTGTCTCATTTCGTCTCGCTTCCTTCTCTTGTACCGGGACGATAAAGTCTTTCTCTTGCGTCTCTATTTTCAAATTGGTGGGATCGTGACCCGATTAATCATCCTCAGAACCAGCCACTGTCCCGACCGCACCACATGTCCCTCGGATTCCTTTCAGCTTCAACTTGCTCATTTTATCGATGTGGTTTTCTCCGTGTTTTGGAAACGCTGTCATGGTTTCTTGGACTGATCCTCTTCCAGGTTTTTGACGTTTAGCCACAATCTGGACCATATGGGAACGTTCTTCTCGTCCCGTGCTGCTTCCGAAACCCTCCAGTAAATCTCTACCCTTCCTCTGTTGTCTCCACAGCTTCACTCGGACATGGACAAAGGCGACGGCTCCATTAAGTACATCCTGACGGGCGAGGGCGCCGGCTCCACCTTCACCATCGACGACGGCACAGGGGACATCCACGCCATCCAGAGGCTGGACCGCGAGGTGAAGGCCCAGTACGCCCTGCGCGCCCAGGCCCGGAGCCGCCTCACCGACCGGCCCCTGGAGCCCGAGTCCGAGTTCATCGTGAAGATCCAGGACATCAACGATAACGAGCCCAAGTTCCTGGACGGACCCTACATGGCCACCGTGCCGGAGATGTCCCAAATAGGTAGACAGATGGAGGAACTAACCGTTGTGCTTGTGTGTGTTGTTTGTGTTGTTTGTGTCTGCTGCTCCGACCATGACAAACAATAGCAAAGTGCATAATAGCCCTGCAGGGTAATCACAGCCTCTCACAGGCTCGTCTCCATCTGCCTCCTCCACCAGCTTCCACAAACACCTCTGTGTTCACTTTGAAGTCAATGAGCAGAGTTAATTCCTGGAACTGCTCCAGCCACAGATGGAAAAACTCAAAGTTATTTCTTTCATTAATATGTTAATATTGGCGAAGCTTCCTTTCTCCTCTGAACCCAGTTTGTCCTTCCCTTCCCCCCCCCCACCTAACCTGTCCCTCTGTCTGTCCCCAGGAACGTCTGTGATCCAGCTGACGGCCTCAGACG
Source organism: Pleuronectes platessa (assembly GCF_947347685.1). NCBI lineage: Eukaryota > Metazoa > Chordata > Actinopteri > Pleuronectiformes > Pleuronectidae > Pleuronectes > Pleuronectes platessa. Next base: position 19,709,671 of record NC_070645.1, read on the forward strand.
CAGACGACCCCACGTACGGGAACAGCGCCCGGGTGGTGTACAGCATCGTGGAGGGGCAGCCCTACTTCTCCGTGGACGCCAAGACGGGTAACCAGCCTCTTTATCCTCTGAGTCCGGTGGATTTCAATCTTCAGACACTTCAACTATTCCATGAGCTTCGTGATAGAGTCGACAAATTACCTCTAACTGCACCGGGGGACTGATTCCAGCCCTGTCCTCTCCCTTTGTGTCTCCGCTGAACGTGGGAGTCTCAGCCCGGCTGCTGTCGTTGCCATGAGACGAATGAAACACTCGAATGAATCACTGCCCTCGTTCTGGTGCAACTTCCAGAATCTCAAACTCCTGCAGCTCAGAACCGGATTCAAACCAGCAACCCCTCGTGCTGAAGTGATCGAGCTTTGAGAGACTTTCAGTGTGTTTACTATAAATCACTTAGCAAACGATGCTGATGTGGTTTTAATATATTTCCTTATTCTCAGGCAGCATTGACTCACTTTATCGTTCATGAAAATCTGTCGATAGTTTGTTCCGAGATGTTGAATCTGTCACAGTGAGAACATCTCATTTTATTTGTGTGACATTCTCATTAAATTGGATTTGATGTTTGATATTTTCGCTTAAAATTTACATTAGCTTAGCATAAAGATTCCCAAAAAGGTCAAATAACATTTATTGTCCATGTGGACGGCCGTAAATATATTTCCTTGTGCTTCCATGTGTGTGGCATCAGTTTGTGTGTCCGTCCCCGTGCACAACTCTTCAGCCTCTTCACGATGAGCTGTTTCCGGCCTTGTCACCTCGTTATTAAATGTTTTCGTGGCTGAATGGAAACCAACCCGCTGCCTGGTCCAACAACCGCTGCACAATAATGACCGTGCCGACTTTGGGCCATAAAGTCCCGTGAATACTCAGCTAAAAGTCCTCTGGCTTTAATAATCCAGCTGCCACACTGCAGGACGTGGTCACAGCTTTGTCAACTTGAGCCTCCACATCCAAGAAACCCATTAGTTTGCTAAACGCAGACGGTCACCGGCCGTTGTTTCCCACAGCCGCCTCTGCTGCTTGGTTGTCAGCAGTGGAATCTGTTGCCGGCTCCGGCCCGTCAGCTGCCAGTCAGGCTGCTGCTGCTGGAGGTTCATCCATCACCGACACACCAGCAGCTCTACAGCCGTCAATCAGAGGCCGGGACTCAGACGCACAACATCCAGCTCGTGTTGGTGTGAAACCCTCGAGCTCCAGGTCTGCAGGCTGGTTACGTGAATGTGTTTTCTCACATGAATCCTAACTGGACCTCGGTCGGGTTCTGCAGCTTGTACAGACGTCTTGGTTGATGATGCTCTACTGGTGCAGTCCCAGTAAACTGAATCAAACCAGTATGTCCGGACGTCCAAACCTGGAAACTCACGTATTTACTCCTTTCACTTACTTTCAGTGGAAGTTTGGATTTACTTGTTTTGGATGCGAGGATGCACGGCCACAAGTATTGATCCCTCCTTTTATCCTGCCTGCTGCTGTCACAGCGATTCCCCCCCGATCCTAAATCTTCATCGTGCACACAAGGGGGGGGGGGGGGGGGGGGGGGGGGGGGGGGGACTTACTTAGGAGTCACTGCAGAAATCCCCTGGAGGGAAATTGGTCTTTTTGGGGCTGAGCAGTCAGTGGTTTGATTCCCTTTCTTGCCTTTGACCAACAGGAATGAGCATACGTCTGTGTGTGTGTGTGTGTGTGTGTGTGTGTGTGTGTGTGTGTGTGTGTGTGTGTGTGTGTGTGTGTGTGTGTGTGTGTGTGTGTGTGTGTTTGTGAGGATAAAGAACCAAAATATACCAAATATTGAACATAATCAATATCTTACAGACAGGAAATGCTTTATTCACTTGAGCAGCTTCCAAGCTCTTAATAAGAATCTAAATCATAACCAGAGTAGAAAGGAAGGTTGAGTAAAAACCCTTGAGCAGCTCCTCGGCTCATGCAGAGCGTCGACATTCCAGGGAAACATCGCCCGGACACATGACCCTAATCTGTGTCACCAGTTCTCTGCCGTCGACCTTTACTTCACCTCCCGTGTGTCTCCTTGCCTCTGACTCCCGGTGTGTTTTTGTCCTCAGGTGTGGTCCGCGTGTCCCTGGCAGACATGGACCGGGAGACCAGAGAGCAGTACCACGTGGTCATCCAGGCCAAGGACATGGGCGGCCAGCTGGGGGGGCTGGCCGGCACCACCACGGTCAACATCACGCTGAGCGACGTCAACGACAACCCGCCCATGTTCGACCAGAGTAAGCATCAGTGGAGCTCACTTTGTTTTCCTCCTTCATTAAATATATATTTTTCGTGCCTCTACTTGAAACCACTTCAGCTTCTTCTCATCCTCTCTGATGATAAATATAATGTTCTGGAAAGTTCCCTCAAAAAGAAAGGAGCAGAAAAACAGCAGGAATACATAATAACACAAATTACATCATTTCTGAAATGGATCATATCACTTAAATCTCACTCTGCACTCAAGTCGAGACGGAAAAAATCCATCACTCACATTAAAAACGTCCTTGTCTGAGAATAATAATAATAATTAATGGTGACGCATGATGAGGAATATTGAATTGCCTCCTCATTTCATGGGTTATTGGGATTTTAGTGGAAACGCATATAGATTTGGACCTTGAGTACCATAGCAACTGTCAGAGCTTATATCATATATTATTCAGTTTTTATATTTTACAGGTGAAGTTCTGGATGTAATGCAGCTGCTTTATAAATCACAATTCTGTAAAGTTTTATAAGTATACTCCTAAACTCATGAGTTTACATCTAATCCCACATTGTGCATGAAACCAGATCTTTTATTCTGCTTTGTTTTATATTGTGAGAATAAAAAGATGATTTGTGTTAGTGTTGATGCTTGATGCTCTATGTGTTGGTTTGTGGTGCATTTTAACACGTGTGTGATCACATGTTGCTGCAGCAGCTGTTTCACACGTTAAGTTAAACCAGAGTTTAACTGAGAGGGAATCAGACCCTGAACACATCTCCACATCTACTCACCTCATTCCTCTGGAGCATCGTTAGCCCCTCTGCCCACCAGTCCTCCATCATTACCCCCTGGCCTCCTCCTCCTCCTCCTCCTCCTCCTCCTCCTCCTCCTCCTCTCGACCACCAGGCGCCCTCACGCTGTCACTTTCATTACCCCCCTCTCCTGCCCCGTCTCATTACCGTCCTGCCGGGGTCAGGGGTTGTCGATCTGTCCGTGGTCACCTCGGCCGGGTCGACGGGTGGCGTCACTGGGAGACAAAGACAAAGCCACTGGCCCCCTTCCAGTCCCTTCACCAGTTCCCCCCCAATTAAGGCCATCACTCTGTAGGAACTTTGATGGGTTATGAGGAGCTTCAGGGATTCCCCCCCCCCCCCCCCCCCCCCCTGTCAGGTTCCCACTGTGGACTGCAGGGAGCTTCTCAAACTGGGCAGCTGTCACCTCGTCTTTGAGGTTAAACAGTAGATGAAATCCAAGCCAGCCCAGGAGAGTGTATATAACCCACTGGTTTACAGAGCCATTCCTCTCAGGCAGCCTCACCAGTGACGGTGATGGAAGATCTTTGGCTCCCTCTGGAGGACACATGAGGGAAACCAGTAGTGCAGCAGGCTGGTCACTGTGGTGGTTTGTCTCCTCAGGGTTGTACCAGATGAGCGTCCCCGAGGCGTCCCCTGTGGGCTCAGTGGTGGGACGCATCTGGGCCAAGGACAGGGACACCGGGCTCAACGCTGAGATGAGGTACAGCATCATCGATGGAGACGGAAGGGACACGTTCGACATCAGCACCGACCCCACCAACCTGTTCGGCATCATCACCGTGAAAAAGGTAAATGGCTCAAACCTCTAGTCACATCACAGGTAGGGGATCTGATTTATGTTTTATAATATCTCAGTTCTATTCTGTGTGAAGTTCATGACCCATCAGAGCAGTGTGGTGTGTTTCATGTCCTCGTGTGTCTTCTCCCTCCAGCCCCTGGACTTTGAGAGCAAACCCAGCTACACCCTGAAGGTGGAGGGCGCCAACACCAACCTGGACCCGGCCTTCATGCACCGCGCGTCCTTCAAGGACGTCACCATCGTGCACGTGAGCGTGGAGGACGTGGACGAGCCGCCGCAGTTCGACCTGCCCTCGTACTTCGTGGAGCTTCCAGAGGACGCTGACGTTGGGACGCTGGTGAGGACGATGTCTGCCAGAGATCCTGATGCTGCCAACAACACAGTGAGGTGAGGACCACGAGGAGACAACCAGGTCTTCATGTGAAACATCTGAATAAGTCATTAAGGACATCAGGAGATGATCTTCAACTCCTTCAAAATAAAGCATTTCAATTAAGCTGCTGATTATAGTTCAGCTGATCAATGTAGAAATAACAGCTGCTCGACAACATCCCTATAAAATGTTTATTATATAACATGATTCATTCAGTAATATCTAACAGAACTTAACAGAAGTCCCCAATGCACGCGCTGCAGCGGTGGAAGTAGTTTCATAAAGTTTATTTCAGCAGAAACTATTAATACAACGATATAAAAATACTGCATTACAAGCAAAAGTGATCTAAATGAAGTGAAAAGTGTAGAAGTACTAAGAGCAAGTGTTCTTAAGGAATAAAGATGTGTTTAATAATTCAGTCCAACAAGGCTCACTGCACATTGCATCTGAAGCAGTTTGTTGAATTCATACAAATGTGTTAAAAGTCATTTTAACACCAAATCAATAGTTTCAGGAGAAGTAAGTGAGGATCTTGGAAAAATAAATATATGATAAATGTAAATATATATATATATATATATATATAAAAAAAATATATATATATATACATATATATAAACGTGTTGTTTATCAAAGTCAATTCTTCCACATGTACAGTACATAGACGTTTGTTTCTAATCTTTGGTGTTAACATATAAGTACATAACATATTAAGTACTCAAAACATAGTAAACAGTCACATATAGTATGCAGTCATGTGGCAGACAGTGAATATGAAAGTACAATACTCCCAAAAATACTTTAAGGGAAGTAAAGTAAGGTAAAATCACAGGATGTAGTAAATAGCAGAAGATGTAGTATGATATAAATATTTCAGGAAAAAAATTACTACAAAAAGTGACAGGTGCATGTTTGCATTTAAATAGTTAATATTTATTTATATGATATGACCTATAATTTATAATACATATAAAAAAACTAGCTGAATTTCTTACGTTATCTAATAAAAACATAGTCAATGACTAATCCAGGATGTAGATGCAGATTTAAATGATTTGAATATTGAAGCAGAACCGATGTTTGGGTTTTTCTCTCTGGCTTTGCTGATGTGATGATACGCTGCCACCAGCAGGGGGCAGCCTCACATCATGACTGCAGTACAGAAGCATCACTGAGCTTCTGGACTGATGCTGATGAAGAAAAAGGAACAAACATTACTCAGGTTCAACATCCATCGATTAGTCAACACAGGGAGTCTGGAGACGTCCTGGTTCATGAGGATCTCTGGTGTCTGAGCCGAGCAGCTGTCGTCTGCTGTCGGGTCGACGTCCACACGGCGCCGCTCAGAAACTAATTAGACATAAAGACTTTAATTAGGCCGTTAATCATCAGGAGGAATCCGGAGAGGAGGGTTCCTCGTGGCTCGAGCCGGGGCCCGTCCCAGCTGTCGGTGTTTCACAGCCGCCATTAAGGGTTCGAACTCAGGGAGCGGACGTAGACGACACGGAGATCGAGTTTGTGTTTGATGATAAACTCTCACTCAGCATCTTTTTAATGATACGTCTGAAATATTGTCATAACTCACGATTGGCTGCACGACAAACTGTCGATAGTGAGCAGGAAGTTTAGATTCCAGGGACATGGAAACTTTATCTTTCCCTTGATTGAGCGAAGTTTTCAGGGAAATCCAATTAAAGAGTCAATTAAACAAAACTGTGGAAAATAAACAAAGAAGATTCATAAAGATAAAACGTCTGTAAATCAAACAGAAACAGAAAGAGCTCCGGATTTTATCAACATGGGCAGACGGCTCAGAGGCCAAATGGCAGGAAGCGTTGATTCAGGGAGGTGATACAGAGCCTCACAGAGGAGGAGGAGGAGGAGCAGGAGCAGGAGGAGGTGCACATCAGCTGCAGGTGGTGCCTCCCACTGAGAACCAGCTCCTTCCCAGAGCGGCTCCTCCTCAGCCACCTCCTCCAGCTACACATGGAATACACCTGAGAGGCAGCTGAACTCAAACCACCTCGACCGGCTTCTTCCCGAGCTCCTCGTCTTTGACCTCCGAGGAAATTTGAGCTGATCATTAAAATAATTTGCGGCTGACGATGGATCAGATGAAGTTGAGTCTGTTCCACTAGGTGTTGACAGTCAGGAGATGAAATCAGAAACGTGAGAAGTTAAAGGATTATTTATGACCCTCAGTGACCTTGTGACCCCTCGTGACATCTGCATTCTGAGAAACAGAAGAATATAAAGATTTTAGAAATTAAAGGAAGTTGGAGTTAACATAAATGGCGCCTCGTTCCTACACGGCTTTGTTTTGTCTCCTATACGTACTCCGCCCCCTAGTGTTGAATACCTAGAAATGCATTTGCTCACAGAGGGACGTCTGAGGGATGTCTGTTTGTGTTTAGTTATCTAACGTTGAGTCTTTAATGTTCGATCCATCTAGAGGTGCTTCTGACCTCCAGCTGTGAAACCACAGCTCTGAACGCTTCGATGCTTTTTACCTCCTCTCGTGACAATTAACAGAAAACGCTCTGATCCCTGAGGAGCTGATTCAGCTCCGCTCTGAATATCACGTTTCACTGAGATCCTTCTGGATGCTTCTTCACAACAACAACAACAACAACAAACAAAGAAAAAAAAAGAAAAGAGCGTTTGGAGAGTTTGCCCAGGCTGACGAGTCGAGGTCAGAAAGCACGACAACATCAGATGACAGATAACGACAAAAAGCAGGAGGCGACCTTCAGTCTGTCTCATTTCCATTTCACATCCTTCTCCCTTTAACCGGCTGCAGCATGACTGACAGATGTGTCTCAGGCCACACACACACACACACACACACACACACACACACACTAACACAAACACACACACGGCGGTGCAGGAGTGATATTAATAGAGATCCTTCAGGGAGATCCTTGCCAGCTGTGGATGTGCCAGTCACGATTGTGTCCCTGTCGGCACACAGTCCAAAACACACACACACACACACAGACACACACATTGCAAACAACCCTACGGACATGAACACTGACACACACACACACACACACATGCACACTGAAGTGAGTGTAAACAGCACCAGTCTTTTATTTAACACTTGATCCTCCGACGTGAAGATAAACAGTTTAATAGTTTCCTCATCAGTCATTTGAAGGCAGTGAGTCACGGAGCTGCCTGGAAACACACAAACACACACAGGGAGGTGGAGTGTGAAGGTTTCAGACAGAGGCTGAAGAGAGGAGCTGCAGCATTGGACAGTCATAATCAAAACACCTCATGAATACGTCTCTGAATTAAACGACTCATCGAGCTTCTCTCCTCCTGGACCTGATTTATTCAGATTCATTCAAACCTTCTCCTCTTCCAGGTGAGTGACGCAGCTACAGGTGTGAACACAGGAAACCTCCTGGTTACACAAACAGGTTTCTGCTTCACAGCCTGGAAGAGGATGTGCTCTCCTGTGTGTGTTTGTGTGTGTGTGTGTGTCTGTGTGTGTGTGGTTGCGTGTCGCTCTCAGTAGAGTGTTTGGAAGTCGGCCCGCGGTGGCAGGAGATGAGCCAAGGCGGCTCGCTGCAGGTCTGTGTCTCCTTGGCGTCAGACTGGCAGAGGAGGCCAGATACTCTGATGAAGCCTTATCTGGAGCCTCCTCCTCCTCCTCCTCCTCCTCCCCCTCCTCCTCCTCCTCCTCTTCTTCTCATTGTGCCCTGAGAAGCTGCCAGCCTGTCGCCTTATCTCACAGACACACACATGCTGCACACGCTGTTCCGTGTGTGTGCGCGTGCGTCGCCCTCAGATAGGATTACCAGCTCCAGAAAACACACAAAGAAGCTTCCTCCTCACTGCTGATGTTCATGAGACGCTCTCTGTGCCACCAGGTATTCCATCGAGAGGTCCACCGACCCCGACAAGTTCTTCTACATGGACGTCACGTCCGGGGCGCTGATGACCGGGCGCTCGCTGGACCGAGAGGAGGTCGGCTTCCACAACATCACAGTGCTCGCAATGGAGATGAGTGAGTCACACACACACACACACACACACACACACACACACACACACACACACCTCTGCCTTATCAAGTCACTGCTGATGGGTTTAATATCTCCGTTGTGGCGACACCTAGTGGCTGGAGGTGTCATGTTTTCACGTTGTTCTGATCGTCTCTTCCTTGTGAACACGATATTTAAAGAACGTCTTTAGTGAAATTCTTCAAATGTGGCACAGAAGGTTCATCTGGACTCGAAGATGAACTGATTACATTTGGTACATTTGTGCGTCTCTAAAACTCAGAGTATTGTGGACGTCAGGTGTAAACGTAGTGTTGTGGATTTACCCTCCATGACGTCCTCTGGTGCCTTTTTCTGTTCTATAAACAGAGAGCAGCAGAAAATCCTTCATTCATTATGTTACGTACATAAAGTCAAGTGTTAGTTTGACTTTTAGGACTCGCACACAGAACTCAAGTTGTGGTTCTACACAGACAGACAGAGCACATGGGTGAAATTACCATCACTAAAGCAGAAGCAGTGATTCTGTGGAGCGACTCCTGCAGAGACGTGTGATGATGAGGAGGTGGCTGAGCCCTGGAGACCTGCACCCAGCTGGTGGGCCCTGAAGGTCACCTTCATCTCCCCCCCCCCCCCCCCCCCCCACCCCTGCTCGGTCAAGCCGCTCGTCTCGGTGTCTGGTCGACGCACCGAAAAGGAGACGCTAATTGAATGAGTGACTAATTAAATACTTTCCCGCATGGCGGCTAATGAAAGGTGTGATGGAGAGATGAAGAGGGAGAGAGAGAGAGAGAGAGAGAGAGAGAGAGAGAGAGAGAGAGAGAGAGAGGAGAACAAAACAAAGTGGAGTAATGTAATTAACTGGAGCAAAGAGAAGCTGATTGATTCTCTCTTGTGAACAAACATGTTAAATAATAAAGCACACAATCAAAAGTCACGATATTCTGAATAAAGCTGTAATTTTGAGAGAATATGTCGTTAGGAGGATCTCTTCTTCATTAGTTTTATTATTCTAATATGTTCTTTTCCTCCTGGGACACGTCAAAACTACGTATTTGTGAAAGCTCCATTAAAACACACACACACACACACACACACACACACACACACACACACACACACACACACACACACACACACACACAGGCGCTTGAGCTTCGCCCTCCAGACCCAGGGTCAGTCCACTGATTGATCGATCGTGAGATGAAACCAGAGAAAGTAGTTACTGGGCGCTAATTGCTTTTCCATTGGTCGTTACACAGCTGGTTAAAGAATGCAAATGACCCACTGCTAATGGAGAATAATAGAAGTGTAATGTGAGCGTGAGAGGTCGTGAGGCGCTGCAGGCCCCGAGTCAATGAGGGGGAGATTAACACACACACACACACACACACACACACATGGAGTCCATCATGTATCTTACTGTAAGTGTGTGTGTTGTGTTGTGTACCTGCAGACAACCCGACGCAGATCTCCAGTGTGTCGGTGACGGTGAAGGTCCTGGACGTGAACGACAACCCTCCGCTGCTGACTCACTACCTGGAGGCGTACGTGTGTGAGAACGCAAAGGCCGGGCAGGTAGGACCACAGGAACCTCCTGAGATCTGATTCCACACAGCTTTGTGTTACCTCGTCCTCTAACTGTGTGTTGGTGTGTGTTTGTGTGTTGTGTGATGCAGCTGATCCAGACGGTGACGGCCCTGGACCCCGACCAGCCGCTCAGTGGACATCGCTTCTACTACAGTTTGGCTCCAGAGGCGGCGAACAACCCGAACTTCACCCTGAGGGACAACCAAGGTAAACAGGTCGATTCCTGCAGGTCACAGACTCGAGTCCCTCAGGTTCCTCCAGGTCAGATCCGGGTTCCAACTCTGGTCTTTAAGTCTTAAAATATCTCTCAAAGTTTTGATCTAGTAGATCAATCAATCTTTCTGTGTCCCATATGGTCTAGCGGTTAGGATTCTTGGTTTTCACCCAGGTTGCCTGGGTTCGACTCCTGATATGGGAATAGAATCGCAGACATGTAAATCTATATTTTTCCCACAGTTTAAAAACTATCTGCACGAATCACATCTTTATCTTCCTTCTTTAAAACTGAGCCGCTGCTTCGTTTGAGGTTAAATCTGAGGCTCAGTCTGAAGTGAAGGTCGTTGAAGCTGAACTCTGATCAGCTCGTTTCCCTGAACCCGTCTCTCTCCAGACAACACGGCCTGGATCCTGACCCGACGTGGCGGCTGGGCCCAGCAGGACCAGACCCTGTTCTATTTGCCCATCTTCATCTCGGACGGCGAGCAGCCGGTCCAGACCAGCACCAGCACTCTGACCATCCGGGTGTGCAGCTGCGACCAGGACGGCAACGTCATGTCGTGTAACGCCGAGGCCTACAGTCTGCCAGCCAGCCTGAGCAGAGGAGCCCTCATCGCCATCCTGGCCTGCATCTTCGTCCTGCTGGGTGAGTCCTGATTGGCTGCTGGGATGGCGTGCAGGGAGGAGTCAGTGGAGACAGAGTTTCTTTCCTCTTGTCTGTTGTTTTGTAAATGTAAAAGTTTTGTCGAATCAAAAAGTCAGTTCTTCTTCTTCCTCCCGTCTCCACATTACCCTGACTGTGTTTTTACTCTGTCTTCCCCCCAGTGATGATCCTCCTCATGCTCTCCCTGAGGACCCATCGTAAGAAGCCCTTCCTCTGCGACCAGGAGGAGAACGTCCACGAGAACATCGTGCGCTACGACGACGAGGGCGGCGGCGAGGAGGACACGGAGGCCTTCGACATCGGCGCCATGTGGAACCCACGTGAGGCGCACAACCACCTGGGCAAGATGAGGCAGGACATGCTGCCGGAGATCGAGAGCTTGTCTCGCTACGTCCCTCAGGTCTGCGTGATGGGCGGCGGCAGCGGGGACAGCAACGTCCAGGGATACGTCCTCGCCAAGCTCCTGGACGCCGACGTGGACCCCTGCGCCCCCCCCTACGACTCCCTGCAGACCTACGCCTACGAGGGCGAGGGCTCGGTGGCCGAGTCGCTCAGCTCCCTCCAATCAGGGGCCTCGACCACCGACCACGAGTACGACTATCTCAACGACTGGGGGCCCCGATTCAAAAAGCTGGCCGAGATGTACGGCGTGCTGGAGACGAACCCCCCCCCGCTGTGGTAGAGCCCCGGAACCTTTTGCCTTTTTTTAAGAATCTAAGACAAACTGCAAACGATCAAAAAGAGACAAACAGACAGAAACAGGTCAGAGGAGCTTCACGAACATGTGTGAGGACGACAAAGCGCTTAAACGACCACGACTGTTGGCACTTGAATTCCTCTCCACGGCCCTGGAGGCCTGAGATGCCCACAGCAGCAGCAGCAGCAGCACCAGCAGAGTGAGCTGGTTTTAAATCCCCCCCCCAGAGACAGGGCTTCAGAGACGGGCTGGATTGGCAGCCTCGCGGGGCCCCTCAAAGGAACGGCTTCAAAGCACATGATAACACCCCCCCCCCCCACCCCCCGCCACCCCCCCGCCTGACCCGGGATCAGGCAGAGAGATGAAAACCAAGAGAGCGAGGCTACCTGGACTCGAAGCAGCTCGGGAGACAAACTGTGTTCAAACCCACGTCGTCGGTTCCATTCCATTCGTGGCAGGTTTTTTAATTTATGTATTTTCACGTGTCGTATTTATATCGTTTAACTTATTTTGGTACTTTGAACCGACACTGTGCCGAAGCCGCAGCCACGTGAGGAGGTCTTAGAAAAGATCCCGTGTTTTGTTGTAACATACGAGATGTGAACTGCCCTTTGTTTTCTGTCTGTGTTGAGAAAAAAACATTTTCCAAGCATCTCCAGACGATGCAGGTTGTCACGTTGTTTATTGTGTTACTGGTTTTTGTATCGTTTCTAAAGATCTTTGTGTTGTACTTGTTTATTTCTGTTGTCCGATAACATGAAGCAGCTCATTCACGAGGAGAAGAGGGAAGCCATTTAAAAAAAAAAAAACACTCTTCGATGGAACTGGATATTTTTCATTGCAGCAGACGGTTTGGATTTTACCCAGAATGCATCAGCCCACCTGGATGAGCACATGACCGCGTCGCCTTCGAACCCGGATCCACCGGCGTGCCAACGAGAGGCCGGATCCGTCCCCTCAGAGACACTGTGTCCTTTTTCTAAATCCTCCGACCCCGGGGACGACAGAGACGAGGATCATCTGCATTAAGTGCCAAATGTAAAAAAAAAGGACAAATGTACAAAAAAAAAGACATTTTGGGGACGAAAAGAAAAACACAAAACGACCAAAAGACGAACGAGGACTTTGAAAACTGAAGGAGCATTTTGATAATTCAATTGACTTTACTTGAACTCCATGAGGTGAGTCATGCCACAGTGCGTGGTGTGTGAATGTAGATACTTTTTTGTATTCTTGCTAATAAAAAAGGTTTAAAACTACGTGGCCTCTGTGTCTGTGACGCTCCTGCAGCCGAGGAGACGAGGGTTTTATCCACAGCAGAACCATCCTCCCTCCACATCTCACTGGGAACATCTTCAGACTCCATTTGAATAATAAACCGTTTTCTTTTGGCAGTAAAGAACATTACCCGACCCCCTGAAGCATGACAGAAACGCTGCTCCTTCAAAAGATAAAGCAGCTATTTAAATTTGCAATCATTTGCCAAATTGTCCTCCAAAGTGCCGCCGCAGACGATTCAGCTTTCATCACACTTTCCCTTAAACTACTTAATTTGTGAGATTTATTTTGTTCAGCGGAGATGAAGCTCAGCGTTGATCAGACGCTCGGCTGCTGATCCTGGAGCTGCAGGATCCCTCCACCTGGTCACAGAGCTGCAGGATCCCTCCACCTGATCCCGGAGCTGCAGGATCCCTCCACCTGATCCCGGAGCTGCAGGATCCCTCCACCTGATCCCGGAGCTGCAGGATCCCTCCACCTGGTCACAGAGCTGGAGGATCCCTCCACCTGATCCCGGAGCTGCAGGATCCCTCCACCTGGTCACAGAGCTGCAGGATCCCTCCACCTGGTCACAGAGCTGCAGGATCCCTCCACCTGGTCACACAGCTGCAGGATCCCTCCACCTGATCCCAGAGCTGCAGGATCCCTCCACCTGATCCCGGAGCTGCAGGATCCCTCCACCTGATCCTGGAGCTGCAGGATCCCTCCACCTGATCCTGGAGCTGCAGGATCCCTCCACCTGGTCACAGAGCTGCAGGATCCCTCCACCTGATCCCAGAGCTGCAGGATCCCTCCACCTGGTCACAGAGCTGCAGGATCCCTCCACCTGGTCACACAGCTGAACGTGAGGGAATCAATCATTTAGAATCAGGCTCTGGTTAATTGCTTGTGCAGATCCCAGCGACACCAGTGAGCTGCCATTACACTCGGGGGGGGGGGGGGATTTCTCTCTCATTTGTCTCGACAGGTTTTACAAATCTTTACGATTCAGAGTTTTGTAATCAGTGTTTAAAAAGAGCGTCAAACACGGTGGAGTTAAATAAACAAAACCAAACACAGAAATCTCTTTGGACCAAAACTGATGTTTAGAACCAAGAAAAAATATTTAAAATAAATACACGACGGTAGGATATCATTTTAAATCACTCTACACTTCACGGATAAATTAATTTCCTGCTGTTTCTGCTCATGTGACGATCAGACTCAGTGGGTTTACTTCAGTTCAATTAAAGCTCCTCTATCTTCTCTCAAACTTAAACCATCACACAACAGGTTCAACGTTAAAATAATATAGAAAACAAAGCTGAAACATGATTATTATTATGTTTATTATGTTTATCTCATGTATTAAATTGAAGAAAGTTACAGTTTCTTCATCAACACAGTCACATGCTTCATGTAATGTGATTTATTTGTCTGCACTTTGTGTTTATTAATGACGTTTCCACCTCTAACTAAGAAGAGTTGGATAATTGATCTTCCAGTGTTTCCAGTGCAGTCTTTTATTTTTACTCACGATGAAAGTGCACATAAAAACATATAAATACACATTTGTGCTCATTTAAGACCCAAAAGGAAGAAGCTTCCTCTACAAGTCAAATACATGCATTCTGCAGCTCTAACTCCAAATTCTGATTATTTAAGAATCCTAATTCTTTTCTACGTGTGTTACTGATTATTCCCAGTGGAGTTCATGGTGTGGACCCTGTGGACTGGTGCTCTGCAGACTGGGAGGAGTTGTCTCGTCAGACAGATTCTCTGCAGCTGGACTCAGTGAATTTAAACCTCTCACACTCACTCAGGCTCTTTTGTCTCCTTGTGACGTCGCCTGTGTTGGTCTGTTGTGTTGATAATGTGGAAAAACTCAATGTTGTGTTCTCTTATTCAGACCAAATACACTGTTTGAGTGGAGTAATGCAAATATAACATAGAAGCACTGTTTTCACTGTGTGGGCTTCTTTTGATTAGTTGGAAACTCAAACCTTCTCTGTCCCTGTCCAATATGAGTGTGTATGTATTCATCTTTTAGTTTTTCTTTATTCTCTTGGTTTTCCTCTCCTCCACTCTGCTGAGGATCATCTGACCTCTGGTTGACCTTCCTCCCGTCATTTCTCTCCATTAATCTCTGGTCAGGAACATTTGTCAGGATAAAGAGCTCCTCTCCTGAAGTCTCTCTGCTCCTCGGTGCCCTTCTCTGCTCATAAATTAAATTCTAACAGCCCCTCTTCATCCAGACGCCCCTTCGCAGCCTCCTCCTCCTCCTCCGCCACCCTCTCCCTGCAGGGCCGTATCCAGGCCGGGGCGGTGCCATCCCGGAGCCACCGGGGGGGTAATTTGTCTTAAGCTCCGCTGCTCCTCGGAACAGACGACGGAGCTGGAACGGGCAGAAGATAATAAGAAGCCTTCCAGAGCTAATCCTGCTGAGGGTGAACCACAGCAGAGCCAGTGAATCATCTCCTAATGCCAAGTGGAGAAACACACTCTGCTGGAGACTGAGGGAGGAGGGAGGAGAGAGGAGAGAGGAGGTGTTGGGGAGAGGAGGCTGAGGAGAGAGGAGGCTGAGGAGAGAGGAGAGAGGAGGTCGAGGGTGAACCGCAGAAGAGCCAGTGAATCATCTCCTGATGCCAAGAGGAGAAACACACTCTGCTGGAGACTGAGGGAGGAGAGAGGAGGAGAGAAGAGGTGGAGGAGAGAGGAGAGAGGAGGCCGAGGAGAGAGGAGGCAGAGGAGAGAGAAGGGCGAGGAGGGAGGAGAGAGGAGCAGGTCCGTCTGACACCAGGAGTCAGAGAGTGAAACGTGCTGCAGGGCTCTCTCTCCCTCTGATCCTCCTCTTATCCATGTCTTCATTTCTTCCTCTTTCTCCACACTTTCTTTCATATAAATACCCTCCACCTCTTTTCTCCTCTTCTCCTCCTCCTCCCCCCCGCTCAGCTCACCAGTGCAGTGATGAGTAGTTTTCCTCTTTATCTGTTGAAGCTGCAGCAGAAACACGAGCGTCGGAGTCTCTGAGGTTTTACAGGAACTTCACACTTCAGAGGAATCATCTGCTCGTTGGTTTGTTTCTAACATTGTTAAAGGATCAGTTTAATCTGGAGGACAAGAGGCTGTTTCTGTAGAATCAGAGGTCAAGATCATTTGGCTTCGGTTTTTCATGTCGTCCATCTTCATTTAGAGTCCACCCACTAAGAAGATAAGAGGATGAATGGATAACCTTGAGATTGAATGGTTAATTACATTCAAAGCAAATTTATTTCAATTTAAAGTCATTATTTAATTAATTTGGACATCATTTATGTCAAACTTTGAACATTAAATACATCAGGACTTTGTCTTTCTGTGACAGTTTCTGCTTCAGATTCTCTTTTCCTACGTTTTGGATCGTTACTGTTTCTGGAATAAAACCAACATCCAGATCCAGATGTTGATGCTTGAAGCTGTGAACCAACTGGAAAAATTGACATTTATGAAGCTTAAAAATACTGTCTATTAATACTTGAAATATCTTTTATTTGGATCCTTGTCAACTGGCACATTTTTCATTTGATAGTCACTTAAACCTGGAGCCACAAACGCATCAAAGGAAACATCAAAGCCTCTCGCTGCCGCTCTGGAGACGCCTCCACGTCCACTTCCTGCTTCCTCTTGTACCGACTCAAAATAATTCAAGTAGCCGACTTTTCCAACATGTTTGTTGACGCTGTAGAATTCGCCCGTGTGCAGTTTCAGTCCCGCCTGCTCTGCACATTCTATTATTAATGGCGTCGACAGACACCGACGCTGGGGATGTGAAACGAGGCCGCGAGGCGTCTGAGGTGAGCTGTGATCCACGAGGTGTTAACCACAGATGTCAAATAAGGCAGCGGATAGAAAAGAGAGGGCTGAGTGAAAAAGATCTGCTTCCCGTCCCTGATTCCTCTCGTCTCCTTCACGGTGAGCTATTTGTCTTCTTCATCCCAGGAGAAGAACCCAACTCTTCTTCTCTGCTCTGACTGGAAACATGGAGTGTGGGACGATGGCACAAACTGGATCTGACAAATTGGACGTGACAAGCAGAGTATTCAGAATCCAGGATCCTCACAGCCAACACCACTTTTCCTCCAAATAGAAAAAGCAGCAGAGGGACTGGAGGGAAATGATAGAGGAGCTGAAAACAAGTCAATATGAAGAGTTTGTCAAATCAGAACCCTGACGAGTTTCCATCACCGGCTCCGGTTCCCTGTTGTTCTTCTGTGGCTCCAGATCCTCTGAACCCCGGCAGCAGCGTCTTGTTCACCGGTTCACTTTACTTTGGAGGAGATGGAGAACGAGGCGACTTCCTGCAGATGAGGTGAATCTGAAAGTTTCATTTTGAGTTTTGCAGGTTTGAAGGACAGAGATGTGTCCTGACAGTTGAACTAGAGACACAGAACTTTGTCTTTTGATTCTCTTTCTAAACAGTTTCTCGGCTGCAGCAGCGACTGGGTCTGACCTGCTTCAGGCTCTGAGGCCATCGATCTGTTTCTGCCTCTCGGCCCTGATAGATGCACCGGGGGGGGGGGCGTGGGCGTGACGGATTAAAGGAGGTCATACTCCAAACAAATGTGTCTCATCCTGGGAATATGCATCAGGCTGCTGTGTTTACACCGCGGCTCTGACAAGATGCTTTCTCACGATTTCTGCCCTCTTGAATTCACCTTCGTCCCGGTGTCGGCCCGACACACGGGAGGGAGAGAGAGAGGGAGAGGGAGAGAGGGAGAGGGAGAGGGAGAGAGAGAGAGGGAGAGAGAGGGAGAGAGAGGGAGAGAGAGGGAGAGAGAGAGAGAGAGAGAGAGAGAGAGAGAGAGAGAGAGAGAGAGACGAGCCTCAAGGTCGTTCAGGAGTGTGAACTGTGGCTCTGCCCTCCAGCAAGATCCGGGGTGGCGGGGGAAGACAAGCTCAGTCCATTTCGAGGTGAGACGTGAAGCTCAAACTTCCTCTCGAATGGAAATATCAGCACAGAACCACAGAGGAGCGAGGGGCTGGCTCCAGTGTCCTCACATCTGTCCTCACATCTGTCTGTGGAGTTTTGTTTGAGAGGTCGTGACTCAACTGGACCGCTCTGTCCCTGCTCGTGTCGGTGGAGTCAGAGGTGACGAGAGATGCGTCGCTTCTCTCCCCGGGAGGAACTAGGTCGCATGAATAAATACGTAGAAGAAACTTGACGAGAGACTGAAAACAGAACTTCATTGTGTAGCTTGTCAGACAAATGTTTCTGGATCGTAACGCAAACATCAAGTTCGAGAATCCAGACGTACACACAGGGGCGACGGGGGGGCGAAGCAGGTCATAGCAAGATCCGCTCTCGGCTAAACTCTGGCTCCCCCTACAGACGGGGTGTGTAACTCACTGTTGTATACGAGTCTGTGGTCTTTGCCAATAATAAACATGGAATATTGAAATGTTCTTGTTTTTCAGGTGAGTAGATTTGAAAGTGACTCTTCCACGCTGCCCTCGAGGCCTCTTGTATCGTCTCAGGTTGTTTGTGAGACCTTCAGTCGTCAGCCTGAGAACTTAATGAAGAGCCTCTCACATCAAATGAGATGATACATGAAATAAATGAGCTTTTATCAATGCAGCAGATGTTTGAAACAGATGTTTCACACAAACACGACCGTGGAGAGATTTAAAATTCACTTCGCTTTCTCATTTTGTTTTAAACCTACAAACAACTCAAGGATTTTCTTTGTTTCATAGAAGCGGAGAAAATAAATATGCTTCTATAACTTATAGTGAAGAAACTTCTCTTGACCGTTGAGTTGCTTATTCAAGAGATTTACAGATACGACCATGGATCAAATCTCTTTACACCATCAGGTTGCTCAAACAGAGAGGAATCCAGATTACCAAAGGAAACATCAGAACGCTGCTGCCATTATTATGGATCATAAGGATCTAATGTTTTTTAAATTATCTTTAGCCTCAGTGTCTGGGAACAGAAGCCGATCTCACGCTCGTGCTTCTCTTCCTCTTTTATCTCAGCTGCCGTGCACTCAGGCTATTTGCTGTTTCTCTGCCCCCCCCCCCCCCCCCCCCCCCCCCCTCCTGTTGAGCCGTCTGATCAAAGGATAATTACGAGTCTTCAAATACTGTTCGTGTTCTGAAGCGTGTGTGAGAAGAAGGAAACTCGTCAAACGCACATTTCCTGCATTCCAGTGGAAAGAGCTGCTGCTGCTGGGGAGCAGACAGGAAACAGAGAAGAGACACTCCATGTTTTGTTTTTATTAAACGATGAAATATATGAATTTAGCATCAGGACATTTCGGATGTGTAAGCCTTTCCTACATTTAAATATTATTTTACAGAATGAACCAGGCAGAAAATATGATCATACTTTGTGTAAAACCTCTTTTTTTTAAGATCTGTCTATTCTGAAGAATTTGTATTTGTGGCCCCGCCTCTCAACCAAGCTTTGGGGGGGGGGGGTAGTGAAAATGGCTGCCCTGGCTCTTTCTCCACAACTGATGGATTAGATGAGCCGGAGCAGCCGGCCTCACGCTGAGCGAGCCTCAGTGCACGGTTCATTTCAACTGGGAATGAAAGAAACAAGTGTGTGTCTGTGTATGTGTGTATGTGTTTGTGTGTGTGTGTGGAGGGATGCAGGTGGTTGCTTGTGTTTGTGTGTGCATCATTTTTCTTGTCTGTCTTTTATGATTGTGAGCTTAAGAAATGCCCCGCTTGCAGAAAGCTGCTCGCAGGCGTGATGATGACACAATGGAAGGTTTCTCCAGTCAATACTCCAGCACACAGGAGCTCACAGCCAATCAGCTGCACCGGGCCGGGCCATCGCCGGGAAGAATCTGAATCAATGAGTGAGTAAATAAATTAAAGAGCCGATGGGACAGACGAGGAAAACGGAGAGCGAGCGCTTTGCTACGCACCGGAATTAATTTCAGTGAATAAATATCTCAACACACGAGGCGGCTTTAACCGTTTGTTTGCAAACTGAATCCAGATCAGCTTTACTGAGGTAAAAACACATTTAATTCCCTATCACCAAAGAAGTTTGACATTGCACCTGGAACCGAAGCAGCAGGGGTCAGGATGGATATTATCCAGCTCGTGTCCTCATGTGAACAGACGATCAACACGAGCTGAAGGAGAACAAGTCTGATATTTGACTCCCAGCAGGACGTCGGGGGGGAAGAGAGGGAGGCGTCTGAGGGTCGTTCAGGACGGAGGAGCAGGGAGTTAAGTAATTACAGGTGCATTGTGGGAAAAGAGCCATTTTCAGTGGAGATGTGGAGGAGAGAGGAGTCGGGAGGAAATAAAGGTTTAAACAATTTGAGCCTGAGCAGATGAAATCAGGACGAGTCAGAGGAGGTGAAGGTGGAGACGTTTGATTGGTTCTTTTTTATCTTGAGGGAAAACAGCAGCTGACGGTTGAGAGAGCGTGAATATGGAATCAGCTCCGAGCTGAACTGAAGATAAGTTAAAAAGAGTCAGAAGTTATTAAAAACACGAGTTTATCTCTAATATTCAGCAGGAAACTATGTAGATATTCTTTATCTATTCAAAGTGAGACATTCAAATCATTGTCAGCCGAGGATGTTAAAAGTTACGTTAGAAGACGGAGGAAAAGCTTCTCTGATAAACCCACTCGTCTTCTCACCTCCGACTCTTAATTCTCTGGGCAGGATTCCCTTTGACCCCCCCGACACCACCTCCTCCAAGAGGAGGAGACACTGACGAGCACGGAGAGACGGGCGAGCGAGGAAAACCAAAAAAACGTCTGTCTGTTAAATCTGTAATTAAGTCGGAGCCGGCGAGTCAACCGGTGTGGTGACGTCCTTGAAGTGTGATCGCACGAGGGAATCAGGGGATTGTCCACGTCAGAGGGGGGGGGGGTTCTAGGAGCAAGGGGGGGGGGGGCCTTCAGGTTCCTGCCTCTCGAGGAGGAAGGAAGCGACACTCGGAGAGAACAATACTCACGTGCTCGGCGTTGATGAACCGTAGCATCTGTTGTTTGTATCCCTTTGTTCCCTCGAGGGGGGGGGGGGGGGGGAGACAAACACAATTAAAAGCCCCGTTCCTCTTCCTGCACCGGCCCCGGGTGCAGCTCTCATACTTCGTGCAGCACTCGTCCTTCACAGCAGATGTCAGAGCTGGTTCAGGATCTGTTTTCCGGGCCGCTCGGGGGGGCAAAGGTCGCGGCGTCAGAGCGAGGAGTGTCGTGACTGGGATCGGGCTGCGTGTGGGGGGGGGGGACGTGGTGGACGTGGGGGACGCGGGGGACGTGGGGGACGTGGTGGACACGCCGGACGGAGACGTTAACAATCAGGGAAGTGATGGTCGTCACTTCCTGAGCCGGAGGCCGAACGAGTCCAGATACACATCAGGATGTTTTAACTTCAAGAAGTTCATGAAAACACAGATCTGCTGTGAAGAGGATTCTGGTGTTTGAGACCTTTAAACCACGTGATTGAAAAAAAACATCATTAATACTTTATATTAATCTGGTTTGAGGTTTTAAGAAAAGGATCCTGTTCCCTTCAAGGCTCAGATGCTGATAAGTCTCATTTCTGATCTGTGAAGAATATTTTATTATGCTAATCAGTCAAATGTATTTATTTTGTAGAGCACATTTTATTCTAAGGATTCATTTTTCTTTAATGTGATTATGAAGATTTAAGAAGAAATTATTATTAAGATTGTCCAGTGGAAAGGGAGTTTTTACACTTACTAATCAATTCAGAATCTATTTAAGTGATTTCACACTGTTACAGGCAGAAGTTAAAAATCAACATCTCCTTTTATAAATCATCAAATTCAAAGACCTTATTTAAAGTAGAGTTTAATTCTGAGTGTGAGATTCTGGGGTTTATTAATCATGATTAGTTTTTTCAAGCACAAGGTTTATAAAATATCATAAAAACCTCAATCAACTGACTCTGGTCCCAGAACAAGATCAACTCCTGAGTTTCACGAGTGTTGATTGATTGGTTCTGTTCTGCTGAGTGTCGGACGCTGTCAAAATGCAAATGAGGTATTTTCCTATGCTGAAAACCAGGCAGCCAGCCAAACACACACACACACACACACACACACACACTAATTAACCTGTCACCACCTGCACTCCAGAGGAATGATCACGAGTAACAGAATTGATTCTGCCGCTCGCTGAGTGCGACTCGTTTTTCTGTCATATTTCAATTTGTCTGATCGTCGGGGGTCAAACCGAGCGGCAGCGGGAGCGAGAGCTCGACCTGCAGGGACCGGATGTGATTAACCACATCGAGGACATAAATGAAAATGTGTGAATGTGGAAATGAGACGCACAAACCTGGACATCCCAGAAATCAGTTCTGTACCATTTGGTTCTGGTGACGTCATGTGGAGCCAGAATAACTGGGTTGGTCTCTAAATTACATTTATATATGTAAATAACTGGAAGTTTAACAAACACAACTTTTTAACGCAATTTGCTTTTATCAACACACAAATGTTTCCACTAAATCTAAACGTGGATATCTATAATTCATCCTAAAGACAAAGATACGCAGTATATCGACGTACACTGGACTGTTGTTGTGTTGCTATCGATGAATTTGACATTGTGTTGATTGTTTATAGTTTGTCGCTCAGCTCTGGACGTGAAAACCTTCTCAGCTCCACGTCTCATGTGCGTCTTCAGTGCCCCCCCCCGCTCTGATTCACATGACAGAGTGAACTTGCAGCATCAGGAACCAGTCGACGCCGTCACTTCACCACGGAGCCGAGTCTCAAACCAGCGTCTCAGGTCGGAGCCGAGCTCAGCAGGTTGTGTAGCCGGAGGCGTCACGAGCACAGAACTGTGTATTTCACACATGAGCAACATCCCATTTACAGCCCGGCTCAGAACCTCCTGTGATGCGTCTCCCTGGAAGCTGAGGTGACAGCTCCTCCCCGGGTTTCTCTGCTCTTTGTGTGAGACAGTCACAAACGTGTTCACAGTGTACAACTCTGTCTGCCTGAGCCGCGCCCTTTCCCTGTGCATGCTGGGTAACAGACCTTCCTCTAATCCCAGTTTCCCCAACATACTCTGGGACTGTTCTCTGAAAAATTGATATTGCTTTTATTCACGCCGCTGCACACTGTCACCCAACACTGCCTCCGACAAATAGGAACCATAACTTCCTGTGGTCTCTCTCAGCCGGAGGAAAGAGTCTCTTGTGCTGCCGGGATGAAACGGATGAACGTCTCCAGAGCTGATGCAGAGAATCCACGAGACGTCCAGGAGAGCAGCAGCTTAACACAGTGACACCAGGAAACAAGAGGAGGTGAACATCCAGGTGTTTGAGCTTCACACGACTGGGAATCTCTAGATTGTGTTTGAATGTTGGGAAGATGATTAAAAACTAGAATAACCGCCTTGTGGTCGTGTTCCTCCGTGAAGAAGAACGGCTTCTGTGACCTTTGACCAATCAGATCTCATCCAGGTGGAGGATGGAGCCCTCGGCCTGACACAAAGGATTCATTCTGCAGGAGAACAGGTTTTTGTTTCTTCGACAATTAAATATATATAACTACAAACACATCCAGATAATGTACAGGAAACATTCTCCCTCTTCTCAGTCCCAGGAGAATGTTTCCAGCTGCTCCCTCCTCTGCTCCTGTTCCTGTTTTGTGTCGTTTGTCATCATAATAAAGATTTTATTTACTCGTGCGTTGTGCGATCATTAAAGCAGAGCAGTGATCATTAGGAGTGAGCAGAGCCGGTTGTGTTGCGGCCGGTGACGAGAGTTGTCGTCATTATCTGCTGCTGTGAGGAGTCGAGTTGTGTTTCTCTGGAGTCGCTCCCTGCAGAGCGTTAATTGCCTCCTTGACACTAGATCCATAAATACTGGAGGAGAGACGAGGATCTGAGGGGAAATAAAAACTGTGAAATATGAGACTTCAACAAATGAAGCCACAGAATCATCATTTATTTTAATAACAGGAACGTTTAAGAGGTTTGTTTACATCTGGAGCAGGAAATGACAAAAACGTTTCTCCACAAAAAAGCTCATTTTCGGCTCCAGGTGTAAAAGATGAATGAAAACAAATGAGATGTGAAATAGAGACGGAGCCGTTGAGTTTCAGATCCAGAGCAGTTTGCTTTAATAGTTCATCAGAAACATCTGAGCAGGAAACTACAACAGGAAGTGGACTTCACAAACACACAGCCACAGAAACGACAAACCTCCGCTCTACCTCCTCTCTCCTTTCTCTTCTTCTTCTTCTTCTTCTTCTTCTAGTCATCGTTAAGTTTCGGTATAAAACATTCCAACAGGACAGATTCTGAATTTATAAAACACCTACGACAGAGGACAGAGGTTTTACAGATGTTGAGACTCAGAGGTCGAACATTGACCTTCACTGATCTCTGAAGAGTTCAACTTTATCCCTTAACTCCTTTGGTGCAGAACAGAATTTTTACAGCATTTGCCTTCATTCAATGATAAAATCACACAAATACAAACAATATAAGATAATAGCCCCGTATATTAGCCCCATAATCTATTGCATCACATAACGTGTCTTATTCATGAAGGTAAACGACTTAAATCTGGTTTATTGAACACTGAGACTGGTTTGAATGGCTGTGGTGGGTTTGGATCCAGTTCTGCTCCAATTTCTTACATTTAATTAAATGCTTATTATTTCAGACGACTTTATTTATTGAGACGTGAAGAGTTGTTTTCAGAAACTACCAACCCGATCTTTAAAGGTGTTCATATCTTTGCTGCTTCTGAACTTTCTCACACAGCGCTGGATTTATCGGTTCTGGTTTTATTTGTCCTGGTCGTTGAGTTTCAATATCAAATTATAAGTATTACACTGCAAGTAAAACTTCTTTCATATATTTCAGTGTTGTGAGCATCACAGATTGAATCCAGAATACTCAGCATTAATAAACACATTACAAAACAGTGACGTGTTGTAAAGCATTGATTGAACATGTGTGTATTGCTCATCAGGGGTTTGTAGTAATTAATGGCTTATCAATAAACATTAATCAAAACTTTACAGATCAATAATGTCACATTAATGATGTGCATCATTATGATGAAGTGAGTTGATAGAGGATGATGAACACCAGGGGAAACCTTCCTCAACCTGAGAACCTAAAATCACTTAAATGGCTTATTACAGAACTATAAAACATTATCAAAGCATTAATAAAGAAGTCGTTTAAAACGAAGAATGTTTTATTGAAGTCGTACGAATAATAAAAACTGACATGTCACACCACGAGAGGTCCGAGAAGAATATTCATGAATCTTTTATTATATGGGGTGAAACCGAGCCGGGAAAGAAAAAACACTTCAACCTCAGTTGCTGAGAAATCATGTTTCTGGAGCTCGAAGCCTCGAGATAAAAATATTTCAACTTTCAGCAGCGACTTCAAACGTCTCGTAGCAACAGAAGCAGCTGAACGATGCTGAGGCTCAGACTCCTTTTTAAAATTCATCTGCAGGAAAACTTCCAGCTACAAAACGGATAAATATATAAATTCTTAATTTGATAAGATCCTGTGTCCCAGACTCTCAGGAAGCGTTCACACCTGGTTCGGTTCAGAGCTTCAGACTCTTCAGTTCAGTCTGAACCTGAACCTCAGGTGTGAACGGTTCCTCAGACCAGAAGAGATCTGGATCTGGATCCAACTGAACCCCGGGTCTGTTGGATCCAGATCCAGAAGAGATCTGGGTCCGGATCCAACTGAACCACGGGTCTGTTGGATCCAGACCAAGAGGGGATCTTGGTCGGAAACCAACTGAACCACGGAGAATATTGGATATTGGATCCGGACCCAGATCTCTTCTGGGTCCGGATCCAACTGAACCACGGGTCTGTGGGATCCAGACCCAGAAGAGATCTGGATCCGGATCCAACTGAACCCCGGGTCTGTTGGTTTGCAGATTGAAAACACAGGAAGTTGATCAAAATGAAACTATGGGACAAACACATGAATTCAGACTCTCTGGTGTGAACACGTCAGAATCTGCTTTGGCGGCAGATACTTTTATTTTGAAAGATGTCACGGGACGTCGAACCAAATCATATTAAACCAAACTTTAACAAAATGGAGGGAAACAATTCTTGAGAGAAGAAACTGTTTAAGTCGATGAAAAGAAAACGAGCAGAACAATATCAAAAAGAGAAGAAAAGTTATTTTTTCAATGAACAAGAATATTTATTTATAACATTTTGGTGCAGTTTATTTAAACACTTGTTAAAACGGTCTTTCCTCGTGTGTCTCTCACTCAGTGTGTCTCACTCAGTGTCTCTCACTCAGTGTGTCTCTCACTCAGTGTGTCTCTCACTCAGTGTGTCTCTCACTCTGTGTGTCTCTCACTCTGTGTGTCTCTCACTCAGTGTCTCTCACTCAGTGTGTCTCTCACTCAGTGTGTCTCTCACTCTGTGTGTCTCTCACTCAGTGTGTCTCTCACTCAGTGTGTCTCTCACTCTGTGTGTCTCTCACTCGGTGTGTCTCTCACTCTGTGTGTCTCTCACTCTGTGTGTCTCTCACTCTGTGTGTCTCTCACTCAGTGTGTCTCTCACTCAGTGTGTCTCTCACTCAGTGTCTCTCACTCGGTGTGTCTCTCACTCTGTGTGTCTCTCACTCAGTGTCTCTCACTCAGTGTCTCTCACTCTGTGTGTCTCTCACTCGTCTCCCATCGTACGAGACACGTCCACGAAAAAAAGACAAAATCATCAGAGAAAGTTACAATCGCTCTGTACACGACGAGGCTGCTGTACAAAAGAGTTCACCCTGTTTGTTAGCGCTGTACAACCACGCTGTAAACAAAGTGTTGGTCCACACGTGAGAGTGAAAACACACAACGCACACGTCCAGCTCTGTGCACGAGGGGTTCGAACCCACATCAATCAATACGTCCCTCGTTAGCTGCGGCGCCCGCCCACTCCCCCCCCGCCGCTGACCCGCTACTCGCATGTCGAGTCGATGATGTGCGGGGGGGCGGGCGGAGGCTCCAGAGGACGACTGGTGTGAAAGAGGTCGAATACGAAATCGTGGGAAATCAGAAAAACGGACGAAAAGTACAACAAAAGTGAAAGAAAATGTGTCTGTGTTAAATTTAGATTCGTTTTATTTTTAAAGGTTCAGTGTGTAGAATATAGTGACATCTAGTGGTGAAGTGTCATATTGCATTTAAATACCCCTCACCTTCCGATGTAAATATAAAGTATTAAAACTTAAAGGGCCCATTTTCAACAAGTTGTACCATTGAGATGAAACACACGAGTGAAACATCACTAGTATAATTTAATATTCAGTTTTTGCCAAAAGATCATTTTCACCTAAATCTTCAACACACTGAACCTTTCAGGAATATTCTCAACATTTTGGTTTATTGGCTTTTCTCGCAACAAGTTCGAAAAAGAAAAACAGCAGCACAATTCTGAGCTATTAGCTTAGCTTAGCTTTAAGAAAGAAATCAAGGGGAAACTGATTAAATATCCAAATGTGCTAAAATGTGCACGTATTTCACTTTGGAACCTTTTAAAAATTTAAAATTTTTAAGTTGTGGTTTGTGTCGAACGTTTCTTTTTGAAGTTGTTGCAAGTTCACCAATTCTAAGTATTTTGAGACATGTCTTTGTGAGACAGCCTGTGGACTTTTGGCAGTTAGCATCCTGCACGACCATGATTATTATAATAAACGATGGTTAAGTCGGAAAATTGTGACATCTGTGAGTTCTGAGGACAAAATGCACGTTTTTCTTTTCAAGCAGACAAATATATTAATTTAACTGTGCCACTGGAATTGACAGTTTTCCTTTTATCAATCGTTTACCAACACACACTTGTTCTGATTCACAAATCTCAAACTCAAACCCTGTGTCTTTATGATCCTCGGGCACGAACCAACATCACAATCCACAATCCACTGTATTTTTTGACGAACCTGTTTCTAACAAAAAGAGATGAAGTAAAAAGTTGTGTTGATTTGTTTTTCTTTCTTTTCAGTGATTCCCAGTTTTCAGTAACTGAATGTGGATCCTGCATCGGAGAACAGAGAGCGGCCGAGTCCGGACACCAGCTCAGAACCTACGACTCATCTACACAACACGACGACAACTGATGGACTTCTACAGACCACAAACTAAACAGGCAATCCCACTGGGTCAGACACAGCCAATCAGCCGGGAGGGAAACCAATCAGCTGACCAGAACCAGGAAGAAGTAATCCGTCAAACGTTCTTTCAAAATGTCTCAAATGTATTTTCCATTTAGTCTCGAGGAACAAGGAGCGTTAAGATTCTCTCTGTCGTTTCCTCGGACTTCCGGGATGTGAGTTCACTCCGGTGTCCGGCCTCGAGGAGACGCACCGGGCCGGTGGGGGAATCCAGGGTGGTTAGGTGGGTGGGGGGGGTGTTTGGGGGTCCTGCGTCAGCCCGAGCAGCCTCCCCCCCCCCGCCCTCAGCCGCAGGAGATGACCGTGAAGCGCTTGGAGATGCAGGACATGTTGTGCAGCACGATGCCCAGCAGGAAGAGCAGCACGCAGGCCACCAGGATCACCGTGCACACGCCGGACCACGTGGAGCCCTTCCCGGCTCCTCCCACCGGGCCCGTGACCCTCCTCTCCATGTCGCCGCCGTCCATCCCCACGGCCTCCAGACCCATAGCCAGGCCCAGGGGCTGCTGCTCGGGCATGGTCAGCACCGTGACCCCCTTCTGCTGGCCGCCGGGCAGGAAGCGGCAGCCCAGCTCCCCCGGCAGGCCCAGCCCCCGCTCCTTGGCGAGGGGCAGGGGCAGCATGTAGCAGCCGTTGCTGGGCAGGCGGATGAAGACGGGCGTGTGCTCCGAGGCGTGAGGGATGGCGATGACCGTGATGACGTCCGGGTCGTCCGGGAGCTGGGAGACGGACAGGCCCGGCGGCAGCTTGGTGACGCCGCGACACCAAGGACAGCGGATCTCCTTCTGGGTGCTGCGCATCTGGGTCAGACACACCGAGCAGCACGTGTGCCGGCAGTCCAGCAGCTTGGGCCGCCGCCGGGGGCTGTAGTAGTTGAAGCAGATCTGGCACTCCAGAATGGAATCCTGGGTAAGTGTCTCCATTTTTGGAAAGATTTGGTCCCTTGTGATCTTCACCAGCAGATAATTGAAGTGAACTTTGAGTCACAGACAAACAGGTCGAGTAGAAAAGTCCCACGACTCCACGTGAAGTCAGGAGAGAACAGCTGATCCACGAGTTCACAGCCCTGTGGTGTCAGCCGGGTCGTCCATCTGCAACACAGGAGAGGACACTGATCAGAAACCTGAGGACATCTTATTAGTCATATTAATTGTATATTGTTTAATTTCATTTTCATGTTGAAAGGAAGTTTATGTGCTGACTTGAGATGAAGTCCCAAAATTAATCTGTGAGAGTTTCACACTAATCCTCCCGGAACACTTTCCGTTAAATACCATTAATCCCAGAAGAAGAGTTTTCATCACTGAGGAATTCTTCTCCCACTCGATGAATCATTTCCTCCGACAGTGTTTTTCAGATTTGAGTCTTTTCGAGCTCCTCGTCTGTGACAGACGTTCAGTTTGATGCATTAAAAAGTCAACAAGAAGAAATAAGCTTCCTTTGTTGGTAGTTGTATGAAGTATAAGGAACAATATTCAAGAGAAAAGTAATTATTATGAGAATAAAGGTTTAATTTCATTATTCTGATGTATTCAATGATTTAAAAAAAAGCCTTAATTAGTGTAGCTCAAATGAGACAGAATATGGAAAGTTGCTGTACTATTATCGTATGTACTAAGTATTATGACGGGACCCTGAGCCTCAGTGTCTGTTAAGTACGGATAATTCTTTAAACCGTCTCCTTCGGGCCACAGACTCCATACACACTTTATTCCTCCTCCTTCTCCTCCTCCTCCTCCTCCTCCTCCTCTTGCATAATCACGTCTACCGTGTTAATCCATGTG